>NW_026713945.1:0-44349 GCF_029784015.1 Lycium ferocissimum | reverse complement strand
GGTCCGTGATTTCATGAGTTTAAATCCCCTAGAATTTTTCGTGTCAAAGCCGGATGAAGACCCGCAAGTTTTTATAGATGAAATGTTGAGGACGTTGAAAATCATCCATGACTCCGATACTGAATCTGTGGAGTTGGCATCTTATAGGCTCCGTGATATGGCGGTTCTATGGTATAATAATTGGATATCTTCGAGGAAAGAAAATGCACCTCCCCCCGGTTTGGCAGGAATTCATAGATGCTTTCCTTCGTCACTATTTGCCACTCGAAGTTTGAAGGGCCCGAGCTAACAAGGGAATATGAGTGCTCGGGAGTATAGTCTCCGATTCAATTCATTGGCCCGGTATGCTCCCACTATGGTAGCCGATATGGGAGATAGAGTACACAGATTTGTTAGTGGCTTAGGGCCACATTTGTTCAAGTATTGTCTCACGGCTTCATTACAAGAGGGGATGGATATGTCCCGTATTCAGGCCCATGCCCAGAACTTAGAGGAGCAACAGCAGCCGCGCCGAGGCGATCGTGATGTTGATAGAGGACAGAGCAAGAGGGCTAGATCTGCTAGCGGTGAGTATAGAGGGGGTCCGCAACAATATTCTAGGTATTCAGGCCAATCCGCGACTAGTGCACCTCCTCGATTCGCGAGCAGGAGATTTGATCTCCCCATTTATTCTGGTCCGGGTCAGAGTTTGAGAGTCTTAGGTTCCTAGTTCGGAGGTGACCCTAGCCAGAGGAGACCACCGGTTCCACGATGCAGTCAGTACGGAAAGTTACATTCGGGCCCGTGTCGCCAAGGTTCAGATGTTTGTTATATTTGTGGACAGACTGGGCACGTGATGCGTGATTGTCCCTCGAGGCACGGTAGAGGTGGGGTTCAACCCACAGGATCAGTAGCCGATTCTTCTTCATCTGTGCACCCCGTAGGGAAGACTACCCAGGCTTCAGTGAGTCGTGGTAGGGGCAGAGGAGTAGCGTCCAGTTCCGGTGGCACCCAGCCCCGTATTTATGCTTTAGCCGGACGCCAGGATCTTGAGTCCTCCCCAAATGTGGTTACAGGTATATTGACTATATTCTCTCATGATGTTTGTGCATTGATTGATCCAGGTTCCACGTCGTGTTATATTACTCCGTATATTGCTGATCATATTGGGGTAAGACCCGAGCCAATTAAACCTTTCGGGGTATCTACTCCGGTCGGTGATCCAGTAGTAGCTAGACAGATATACAAAAATTGTGTGGTGTGGTATGTGATTGCCAGACTACAACTGATTTGATTGAACTGGAAATTCTGGATTTTGATATGATTATGCGTATGGATTGGTTGGCCTTGTGCTATGCTAATGTGGACTGCAGAACGAAAATAGTTCGGTTCCAATTTTCGGGCAAACCAATGCTTGAATGGAAGGGTAACACAACATTTCCAAGGGGTAGGTTTATTTCCTACCTCAAGGCAAGAAAGATGATTGCAAAAGGCTATATTTGTCATCTAGTTGGGGTTCATGAAACTGACGTACAAACCCCGACTTTTCAATCCGTCCCGGTAGTAAACGAGTTTCCGGATGTATTTCCAGATGCACTTCCAGGAATCCCCCCGGAATGGGAGATTGATTTCGCTATTGATGTGTTGCCGGAATGGGAGATTGATTTCGCTATTGATGGGAGCACCTGTCTTATTTGTGAGAAAGAAAGATGGTTCTTTACGAATGTGCATCGATTATAGGCAGTTGAACAGGGTGACGATAAAGAATAAATATCCACTTCCGAGAATCGACGATTTGTTTGATCAATTGCAAGGTGCTAAGTGGTTATCCAAAATAGATTTGAGATCGGGGTATCATCAAGTGAGAGTTAGAGAAGAAGATATTCCGAAAACGGCTTTCAGAACTAGATATGGCCATTATAAATTTCGGGTGATGTCGTTTGGGTTAACTAATGCCCCGGCAATGTTTATGAATTTGATGAATGATGTTCGGCCTAAAATCACATATATTTATTCAGTGTTGCCTCACATTTTAGTACTTTTAATTGTCTTTTGAGTATTAATTATAATGAGTTGTGCTTAATATTATATTTTACTATGTAGGAATAAAGCGGTGTAAAGATGAAGAGATTTGAAGCAAAATCGGCGAAAAGTGTTGAAGTTACAAAAGAAGAAAATAAATAAACACAAACAGGGACGAAGGCATGACAAGAAGCCAACAAATAAGAGTGAAATAAAGCAAGCAGCTTAATAGAGCTTACCTTAGCTTTTGTCTATGTGGCATTAAAGTTAGCAATTTGAAGAAAGAAATCAAGAAACGAAGAAACGTACTGGCAGTTGACGTGAAAACAAATCTTCCTTTCGATCAGTGGGCGTTGCACCAGCGATGCGGGTGTAATGCGAGCCCGCTATATTTTTCCTGATCCGAGTTGGATTTGGTTTTTAAAAGCCCAGGCCTTTTGGTACCCTATAAATATATATTCTACACAGTTTTTGAATACCTTTGGATACTTGAAACCCTCAGTTCATAACTTTAGACTTAGAGAGAGCTTGGAGCCGCCGTGGAGGCCATAATTACAGGGTTTTATCTTCTCTTCTCTGTAACACTTATTTTGATATTTTTATTCGGATGATTTGTTGTTTTTCCTCCATGTCTATGTGGAGCTAAACTCTTTAGTTCTAGGGTTTTGACACAAACATGAAAGTTAACGTTTGATCATCGTTCCTATCTATTAGATTTCCATCTTTTGGGTTGCTTATTTATTCTTGTGCTTAATTGTTTGATTACTTGATGACTAATTGAACACTATCTGTGGTGCGGGAATTGAACTTGAGAAAGGGAATTCACGCACGTAATAAGAATAAATAGAGTTTGTTCGATTTAATCGATTCGCTACTGAGGATAGAGATATACCCTTTAGCCCTACTTAGTTGAATACGGAGAAATAAATGTGTTCTTGTTACCTCTGATGACCATAGAGATATAGGCATTATAGTAACATCTATAGGCTTGTAAGTAGTTCGAGAGAATATCACAAAGTATAATTAACCCGTCAACTAGTAACCTAGGAAATAAAGTAGGTGGAATTGTCTGAAGATCAACTGGATTGTCGAAAGTCATGACCCTAGATCTTTCTCTCATCTGATAATTCTTACAACCTTTGTCAAGATATTCCCAGTCACAAAAACACCCATCACAAATTGTTTACTTTTCAGTTTTAGTTTAGCACACTAAACATCTTGATTTTCACTTTCTTGAATAGTTTCATCCGAATTTGAATTAGCTTAACAGTAGAATCTAAGTCTCTGTGGGATCGATATCTGGACTTAACAATCTATATTACTTGTACGACCACGTATACTTGCGTGTGCGTTTGGGAGCAACAAGTTTTGGCGCCGTTGCTGGGGACTTAGAAATTAATTGTTTATCTAGATTAGACTTTTCTTTTTGTCTATTCAAGTTTTTTTTTTTTTTTTTTTTTTTTTAATTTTTTGTTTAATATTCTGGTATTCTTCTTGACATGGCATCTTTGAACGAAAATTTATCGAATGTTGGGTATTCATGTTTTAATGATTTTTGTGCACTTTGTGGAGGACCCCACTTATGAGAAAATTGTTCCAAAATTTGGCGCATACGGGATGTGATGTGTGACCCTTCTAAATTCTATGACTGAAACTTTTGTAACCAGTGTGGTGGTCAGTGGAAAGAGTGTCCTAAGTGTTGTTCTAGTCTCTCAAGTGATTTTCACAAAGTGGATGTTGTGAGTGATACTTGGCTATTGGTTCGAGCTCACCGATTAGATGTATGGGGGGATTATCTTGATTAAATTACAAGTGACATGACATACTTCATGGAAGAAAGAACAAAACTCGGACAAGAGATAGACCAATTTGGATCAGACATCTATGACTTGTAGGCTCAAATAAATAAAAAGGTTGAGGTGTCTGATGCCCAACCACCAATTGTTGTGGATACTGGCCAACTTGTGGAGCAAATAGAGGAATTCAAACTATTCAATCAGATCCTTGTTGATGATGCCTATGTTGAGGAAGTGTACAAAAGTGAGGATGTCAGAAATAATGCAGTTTTAGAGTTGGGGCGTGTTGGTCCTCATTCTAAACATTTTTCTACATTATGTTTGGTTGGCGACATGAAAATCGAGCCCTCACGCCGGTGAAGATGTATATAGATGAGGAACAAGAGCCTTACATCACCGAAATTTGCCACACCAAAGAGACAAAATGACATTCCTCACTTAAGGGCTAAGAAGTGCAAGATGCGACACCTATTGCTTGGTTCTTTTATTTTCACACCGCCGCCCCAGGAGCGGAGCAGAAAATTTGATGCAAAATTAGGGGCGCAATTCATGTCCTCAAAGTGGAGGGAAAAGTGGTGAAGTTGATTCCCGTCGTGCCACGACGTTAACTAAGGCACTTATTGGGAGGCAACCCAATGTGTAATAATTATAGATTTTTATTTTTATAGTGTCACGTTTTGTTTTGTTTTGTTTTGTTTTTGGCTTTGCAGATTAGGGGAAGTCTGAGTACCCAAAGTTGAAAGCTGAGGAGCATGTTTGAACTTAAGTGTGGGGTTGTGCTTGACCCTTAATGATGAGAGCATCTTTGCTAGCTAGGCCACTAGAGGGCCCCCGGGGAGTATTTCTTGCTTTACTAGTTTTTAATTTTTCCATCTATATGCACTGAGGACATTACATGATTTTAAGTGTGAGGTGGGAAATACGTCCCTAGTAAGGCTGAGGATGATGATTTAATATGCCTTAGGATTTATTATTATTATTATTATTAGTTTTGAGTCTTAGTGTCAAAAAAAAAAAAAAAAAAAAAAAAAAAACAAAGGATAAATTCGAAAAAGATTTTTTATTTTCTTTGATTTTCTTTAGTAACTTCTTAAGTCCCTCATTAGTGGCATTCATCATCCACCCCTTGGGTTTTCTTATAGCCTCGGTTCTTTCCCGAGGGGGGGCCTTTGAACCGGGTAATTTTTTTTATTTTTAGGATTAGTTTTTTTTAGGAGTAGTGAAAGAGAGAGAAGAAAGCCCTTGTGACTTGTTTGCTACTAGCATATTTAGGCCTGAGCTTGAGTAATACTTTCTTGTGAGTGCTTGAGTAATGAAAAAAAAAAAAAAGATAGCAGACTTTCTGACACCTAACTCATGGTTCTGACTCTATATATAGCTTATTCTTATTTGGTAGTTCGTCATGATCCTATCTGTCCTAGAGTAGAATTGATCTATCTTGATTGAGACTTGTGCCATGTGTGGTGAGGATTTCTTGCATATATTTCATGTTTTGCATCTTAGTCTAGAACTTGCCCTACATGTTATTGAAGCGAAATAAACAGTGTTGCTCTGTTTAGAAGATGATTATAGGCTTTCTTTGATATGTCTTGTGAATTTTAGCCTTTTCAGAAATTGTACCACTAGTTAGCCCTTTGAGCCTGTAGCCTTTCATTTGTTAGCCATATTTTTGCCTTGATCCTTTTTGTTAAATCCCTGATTTTTGCACCCTGCTTCCTTGAGCACTGAAGCATAGACTGTGATATTAATTGTTAAATCTGGAGAAAAGGGATGGTCAAGTGAAAATATGGTGACCAATGATAAGCTGCAAAGTAATGAAAAGGCCCTCTTAAAAAGAATGTGACATGAATGAAAAAAAAAAATTGCTGAAAAAATATGATTGAAACGTTCTTGATATGATGAGAAATACTTGTGAAATAATTGATGAAGAGAGGGCTGAAAAATAAAGTGAAAAGATGAAATAATGGGTGATGAAGTCTAAAAGTGCAAAGTGCTTAGGGAAGTGTAAGTCACTATTATATAGTTTTCCTACCCCTCCCGTGGCCAACATTACAACCCATTAAAGTCCTATTTGATTCTACTCGAGCACACTTAGTTAGTGGAGATGTACATAATGGGCAAGCCTATGGTTCTTTGTGCATGCATGTGAATTTCTTTGTGAGCGTGAGAGTTGTGCTTTGATGCTAAGTTCTTAAATTACATTCGATTCTTTTATTTGAGTGTGTGGACTATTTCTTCTTTTGAGGGCACTTGTTTCATGATAGATAGGTGATGTTATTAGATTTCTTTGACAGAATAGGTGAGCGAGCTTAAATTTGACGAGTTAGAGTCCGTCTACGAGTTTAGGAGGTTAGACGTTTGTTGTTTGATTAAGTTGACTTGTATATCTTGCATGATGACCAGGAAGTATATACTTGATGGTTTGAGTTGCTATAAGGCCTAATTGTTGGTATCATCCAAATGGTGGTATTCTTAGACTTGATTTATTGAGAGTAGTTTTAATGCTTACTCGAGGACGAGCAAGAGTTTAAGTGTGGGGTGGTGATGTTCGGCCTAAAATCGCATATATTTATTCAGTGTTGCCTCACATTTTAGTACTTTTAATTGTCTTTTGAGTATTAATTGTAATGAGTTGTGCTTAATATTATATTTTACTATGTAGGAATAAAGCGGTGTAAAGATGAAGAGATTTGAAGCAAAATCAACTGAAAAGTGTTGAAGTTACAAAAGAAGAAAATAAATAAACAAAAACGAGGGGACGAAGGCATGACAAGAAGCCAACAAATAAGAGTGAAATGAAGCAAAGCGACTTAATGGAGCTTACCTTAGCTTTTGTCTATGTGGCATTAAAGTTAGCAATTTGAAGAAAGAAATCAAGAAACGAAAGAGAACGTGCACAGCGATTGACGTGAAAACAAATCTTCCTTTTACGATCGGTGCGTGTTGCACCCGCGATGCGGGTGTAATGCGGGCCGCTATTTTTCCTGATTCAAGTTGGATTTGGTTTTTAAAAGCCCAGGCCTTTTGGTACCCTATAAATATATATTCTACACAGTTTTTGAATACCTTTGGATACTTGAAACCCGTAGTTCATAACTTTAGACTTAGAGAGAGCTTGGAGCTGCCGTGGAGGCCATAATTACAGGGTTTTATCTTCTCTTCTCTGTAACACTTATTTTGATATTTTTATTCGGATGATTTGTTGTTTTTCCTCCATGTCTATGTGGAGCTAAACTCTTTAGTTCTAGGGTTTTGACACAAACATGAAAGTTGACGTTTGATCATCGTTCCTATCTATTAGATTTCCATTTTTTGGGTTGCTTATTTATTCTTGTGCTTAATTGTTTGATTACTTGATCACTAATTGAACACTATACGTAAGTGCGTGTGAATTGAACTTGACAAAGGGATTCACGTACGTAATAAGAATAAATAGAATTTGTTCGATTTAATCGTTTCGCTGCGAGGATAGAGATATACCCTTTAGCCTATTTAGTTGAATACGGAGAAATAAATGCGTTCTTGTTACCTACGACGACCATAGAGATATAGGCGTTACGGTAGCATCTACGAGCTTTCGAGTAGTTCGAGAGAATATCATAAAGTTATAATTAACCCATCAACTAGTAACCCATAGGTATAACGATTTGAAGACTCAATTGGATTGTTAGTGGTCATAGCCCTAGATCTATCTCTTCTCCGATAAAAATCCGCTCTTTCTTGGTTAAAGTTCATCCTTTGTTTTATTTTTAGTTAGTTTATAAATATAACTTTGGATTTTACTTCTTGTTTAGATAATTAGTATTAGTTTAATTTAGTAAACAGTTAATCATAAGTCTCTGTGGGTACGATATCTGGACTTAAAAATCCTATATTTCTTGTACGACCGCGTATACTTGCGTGTGCGTTTGGGAGAAACAATGAATAATGTATTCAGGCCCTTTCTAGATCTGTTTGTGATCGTGTTCATTGATGACATTCTGGTTTACTCTCGATCAGAAACCGAGCATGCAGATCACTTGCGTATTGTCCTTGGAATTCATCAGGCTCGTGAATTGTATGCTAAACTTTCAAAATGTGAGTTCTGGCTGAATTCTATGACCTTTCTGGGCCATATTATCTCAGCTGATGATATTCGAGTTGATACTCAGAAAATTAAAGTTGTGAAGACTTGGCTAAGGCCTACAACTCCTATAGAGGTCCGTAGCTTCTTGGGCTTGGCAGGTTACTATAGGAGATTTGTGGAAGGGTTTTCTTCTATTTCAGCACCATTAACGAAGCTAACTCAGAAGTCGGAAAAATTTCAGTGGGCCAATACACAACGCGATTTTCGGGGAATTGAAGGATAGATTGACTTCGGCCCCAGTTCTGACACTTCTAAAAGGGTCAGAAGGATATGTTGTTTATTATAATACCTCCGGTGTCGGATTGGGCTACGTGCTGATGCAACACGGTAAAGCCATTACCTATGCTTCCCGGCAGTTGCGAAAGTATGAAAGGAATTATCCAACTCATGATCTCAAATTGGCTACGGTTATTCATGATTTGAAGATATGGAGACATTACTTGTATGGCATCCACGTTGATATTTATACAGTGTGTGTGTGCCTCCGGTATATCTTCAAGCAAAAGGAGTTGAATGTGTGTGTGTGTGTGTGTGTGTGTGTGTGTGTGTTGAAAAACTATTGTGTGTGTGTCTGTGTGTGTGTGTGTGTGTGTGTGTGTGTGTGTGTGTGTGTGTGTGTGTGTGTGTGTGTGTGTGTGTGTGTGTGTGTGTGTGAGTGTGTGTGTGTGTGTGTGTGTGTGTGTGTGTGTGTGTGTGTGTGTGTGTGTGTGTGTGGTTACTCTTGTGTGTGTGTGTGTGTGTGTGTGTGTGTGTGTTAGTGAGTGTGTGTGTGTGTGTCCTGTGTGTGTGTGTGTGTGTGTGTGTGTGTGTGTGAAGTGTTTGTGTGTTTGTGTGTGTGTGTCTTGTGTGTGTGTGTATGTGTTCTAAATGTTGCGGTGTGTGTGTGTGTATTCTGTGTGTGTGTGTGTGTGTGTGTGTGTTGTGTGTGTGTGTGTGTGTGTGTGTGTGTGTGTACCACACATCTTACACACAATATATTGGTGTAATGGAATAAATAAAGATATAGCAGAATTTGTAGCTCAGTGTCCAAATTGCCAACAAGTGAAAGTCGAGCATTAAAAGCCCGGAGGATTGTTACAAGCCATGGAAATTCCAACCTGGAAATGAGAAGTGATCAACATGGATTTCGTTGTAGGTTTGCCACGTTCTTGGCGAACGTATGACTCCATATGGGTAATCGTAGACAGACTGACAAAATCAGCTCATTTTCTCCTAGTCAAGACTACATATGCAGCAGAAGATTACACAAGGTTGTATCTTAAGGAGATAGTGTGACTTCATGGTGTCCCAGTGTTTATTATCACAGACAGAGGAGCACAATTTCAAGATTTGGATTCTGGAGGTCCTTTCAAGAAGGTTTGGGAACTCAAGTGAGGCTCAGCACAGCATTTCATCCACAAATTGATGGACAAGCGGAACACACTATTCAGACCCTAGAAGATATGTTGCGGGCATGTGTACTAGATTTTGGAGGCAATTGGGATGATCATTTGCCACTTATTGAGTTTGCCTACAACAACAGCTACCATTCTAGCATCCAGATAGCTCCGTATGAAGCTCTGTATGGAAGGAAATATAGATCGCCAATTGGGTGGTTTGAAGTCGGAGAAGCCCAACTGATAGGTCCAGAATTGATTCAACAAGCAATGGAAAATATCAAACTTATCTGAGACCGATTGTTGACAGCTCAAAGTTGCCAAAAATCTTATGCGGATAAACGCCGGCGGGACTTAAAATTTCAAATTAATGATTGGGTGTTCTTAAAAGTGTCGCCGATGAATGGCGTAATGAGATTCGGCAAGAAAGGCAAGCTTAGTCCACGATATATCGGACCTTATAGGATTGTACGCAAGGTGGGCCAAGTGGCTTATGAGCTAGACTTACCTTCAGAACTTGAGCCAGTTCATCCAGTTTTTCATGTGTCGATGCTCCGTAAATGTGTCGGAGACCCTTCTAGAGTCGTGCCAGTAGATGACGTTCAGGTTACAGAGAAGTTGGCTTATGAAGAGGTACCCATTGCTGTATTGGATAGGCAAGTACGGAAACTCAGAAACAAAGAGGTAGCCTCAGTTAAAGTCTTGTGGAGAAACAATAACCGAGGGGAAATAACTTGGAAGCAGAAGAGGATATGAAGATCAAATATCCATATTTATTTCCACCCCGAAAAGAGGTTCAAGATGAGACGCCATTGGCATAAGGTATGAAATGCTTTCTTTTTGATGCTTTTGGTCGTGTGTGGCCATATTTTCTTGCCATTGTATTGTAGCCCTGTGAGGCGTTGTTATTGTGGGTTGTTGTGATAGGGTGGTAACGCCAAATTACAGGGTAACCTTGGTGAAATTTTCGTAGAAATCTCGAGAACTTAACATTCAGGGACGAATGTTCTTTGGGGTGGGGGGGGGGGGGGATGTTACACCTCTCATTTTCATTGTAGGAAAAACTTACGGCTCTCCTTGAAATGGAGAATTGTGCAGTATTGAGATGCTAAGTATTTTACGGTATGGAGGCACTAGCAGGCATTCCCGTTACGGATTAGAAGTTGAACGGGTTGAACCGACGCGGGGGGGGAAGTGACATCAGACATTATCGACGGGCCGTCAATCATGTCGACGGGCCATCGATCTGCACCGTCACTATGTTCTGAAAATCTTGATATACAGAAGTTGATCGATGAGATACGTCGACGGGCCGTCAATCTCCGCCTTCAATAGGACTCTGCAGAAGAAGGTCGATGGATCGTCAACACATCGACGTGACCGTCGGCCCGGCCATCGAACCGCCTCTCTGGAAATTTCTGGGTTCAGCTATAAATAGATGACCCTTGTCAAAAATTTTCAGATTTCATTTTCTCCCTATGTCTTAAGAGCTCTATAATATTCCTCACATCATATCATCAGATATCCAAGGGAAATCAATGAGTAACCACCATGAATTTGTAGAATTGTTAAACCTCAGAAAATTTTCCGTTGATGCATAGTGAATAGGCTAACGAAGAGCACGAAGTATAAAATATTTAAATAAGTAAGGAATGACATTTGATGACCCTAATTATGGTTTCAAAGACATTCGAAGTTAGACGAGAAAGTTGGCCAAGAGAAGGCGAGGTATACGTTATGTATCGGGAAGGATTTATGAGTAACGAATTACTGATGGCTTAATGATATTTTGGAAAAGAGCTATAACGTCCCTTAGATTTCTAATGAGGTGTTAAACAAGTGTTAAGAAGGTTCCATAAGGATTGGGGATCAAACGAGTTGACAAGAACGAGATTCGAAAAAATGGTGGATTATACGGTCCACTATACGGACCGTACAAAAGATACGGGCCGTATGCATGGCCGTATAACCTGGCCAGAGAAGAACCTCCACTGGAACCATTATACGGTCGGACGTATCGGACCGTATGTGTGTCCGTATAAATGTGTCGGGACAGCTTATTGAGTTTTAAATAAGGGACCCAAGTTCATTATTTTCATTTCCCATCTTCTCATTTCCCTCTCCTCACCTCAAGAACTCTCTAGAACACTCTCCACACTTTCCATACAAGAATCCAAGAGAAATTTATGATCAACTTCATCAAACCAACAAGAATCAAGTGTATGAAAAACATTGAAGTTCATCCAAGCCAAGAAATTCATATGGAAGTGAACTAGGGTTTTGGTGCAAGAGAAGTATTTCCACTCAAGGCTTACTCCTACACTATCTAAGGTAAGTTTAATGGTATTCTCGTAAGGTATTGAGAAGTTGAAACACTTGGATTGCAAAAGAGTATAGAAAATGGGTCATGAATGTCGGAATAGTGTCACTTTTGAGTAGTAGCTCGGATTGAGTCATGATTATTGATGTGTCGTGATTGTAAGTATGTTATGAATGATATTTAGAACATGGGATAAGTACTTTATGTGAGGGAACGTAATAGTGAACTATGACCATGATTATGGAGGAATTGAAGTGAAATTGTGAAATGTGGATAATGTAGATGAATGATGATTGTTTCCTATAATATTGTGATTGTTGTTATGGATGTTTGGGAGTTGATATGGAATATGGAGAAAGTTGAATAAACAAAGGAAATGTTGCCCAATTTTCCCTAGCTTTAGTAAGCACGTTCTTATAATCGATTAGCTAATGTTGATGCGAATTCTATTGAAGGTAGAAACGCGAGCATTGAAGAAAAGCAATCAAGCGATAGAATTGTTAAATGAAAGAGGTATGTAAGGCTAGTCCTTTCTTTCTAAGGCATGACTCTATGGTATGAATATTCCTATCTTTCTATGACTTCTTTACATATATGTATGTATCGGAAATGATGAGTCTACGTTATAAAGAGCTCTCATGAGATAAAGTTAAGAGGTATGTTATGAATATGATGATGAGCCCAAGTTTAGAGACCCTAAATATCATGATATGATGTTTCTACAAAGCTAATGACCTTCGTACGATTCCTTGATATTATTCATTGTTGCTAGATCCACCTTATGATGTTAGTCCTTCCTTTTCGGGCATGAATTTTATGGCGCGATTTTCCCTCCTTCTCATGAATTTCCTACATTAGAAGAACCAAGAGTCTATGTTCATGAATAGTCATATGAGATAAGAGATACATTATGAGCACGATAGTGATGATGATGAGTCTATGACTATAAAGAGCTACATATGTATGAGATAAAGAAAAGAGAGACACGAGTATGATAATTGATGATGATGAGTTAAGTCTAAAGAATCCTAAAGGGAGATATGATGCCCATGAAGTTAATGATTCTAAGTATGGTTCCATTGATGCTTTTTCTTGTACACTCACCTTAAAACGTTAGTCCTTCAAGGTGAGATATGATGATTATGTACTCCATAATGTAATCGGGGGTCCACGACCTCATGTCACCCCGACTTTTCCATGGTTGTCGTTAATGTTCTAATGTATGCTTTAATAATAGATGTATGGTAACGCTAAGGATGATGTTGATTCCACTTACGTATTTTTAAGTATATGTATGTCTGTATAATATTATCGAGTCCCGAAAGGGCCGAGTACGGATAGCATCGAGTCCCGGAAGGGCCGAGTACGGATAGCAACGAGTCCCGGAAGGGCCGAGTACGGATAGCATCGAGTCCCGGAAGGGCCGAGTACGGATAGCATCGAGTCCCGGAAGGGCCGAGTACGGATAGCATCGAGTCTCGGGAGGGCCGAGTACGTATATTATCGAGTCCCGAGAGGGCCGAGTACGGATAATACCGAGCCTATATGGCCGGGTACGTGATTGTACTGCATTGTAAATTATTGCATATGTAAGCATGTGGATGTAACAAGTGTACCTTTAGAGGAATAAAGGGATAGGTACGTATGGCGAATGTTCAAAAAGGTATTATGAGAAATGAACAGTTCTTTTATCTTATGCTATCCCTTATGCTCTTATCATGTGTTATTATTGTTGATGCCTTACATACTCAATACAATGTTCGTACTGATGTTCGTTTTCTTTGGACGGTTTGTGTTCATGCCCACGAGGTAGACGGGGAGGCGACCCGGACTCGTAGGAGTTGTTAAGGCGGCGAGAGCACTCCATTGTTCGGAGGTGCCATTGATTTATTCTTTTGGTATATATATATTTATATGGGCATGACGGGGTCTGGTCCGTCCATATGTCTATTACTAGTAGAGGCTCGTAGATACGTATGTGTGGGTAGTATGGCCTCACAGTTTCCCATCGTATGTGTATATGTATTATTTTGATAGCCGAAGGGCTTATGTATACAAAGTGAATATGTTTCAAATGAAAATAGCTTTCTATGATTATGAGCATAAGAAATATGAATGAATGCAGGATGAGTAATAGAATGAGTGGTGCTCGGTGGTTAGCCCGGGTACCGTCATATTCTAGTCGGGTCGTGACAAAAGTGGTATCGGAAACGGTTCGATCCTAGGAAGTGTCTACGAGCTGTGTCTAGTAGAGTCTTGTTTATGGTGTGTTGTGCGCCACACTAATAAACAGGAGGCTACAGGGCATTTAGGAAAAATGACCATTCTTCTTCTTACTAGATCGTACCATAGAGCCAAGTTATAAGATTTTCCCCTCCCTAATGGTGCATTTATGATTTCAGCAAAGTTGATGAAAGGAAAAGCTATTGCGACCCGAAGGGCAAGGCGGTGATTGCGGAAGAGGCTGAACGGGGCCATCTACGGATATGGTGGAGAGTGAACCCCGAGAATTAGGCCCTATCTCGGTTTCCCGTGCCTCGCCCACTTTAGAGGATCGGAGGGGAGCCTCGGTTTTAGCTCCCGCACCCCCCGGTCCCTCGCCCGGATGCCTCGGGCCAAGAGATGAGACAGGCCATTCGTTTACTGACTCAGTTAATAGCCGCCCAAGCTCAGCGGCAGGACGTGGGCCACGGTAACAGGGGTCGGAGAATGTGAGTTAATTCTCCAGGGTTTGATCGAGAGTTTAGGGGCGCTCCGAGACAACAATTCTCCAGGCACTCAGTTCGGTCAACAACTAGCGCTCTTCCACAGTTTCTTGGACCCAGGTTTGATGGATCTACTAATTCCAGGCTTCCCTAGAGTCTCATAGTTCCCAGTTCTCGGAATAGGGGTGATTTAAGCCAGATGAGATTACCTGTACCACGATGTAGTCAATGCAAAAAGTTACATTCTGGACCGTGTCGCTTGGGTTCAGATGTTTATTATGCTTTTGCTCGGCCAGGCCATGTTAGGTGCGATTGTCCATCGCTACGTGGTAAAGATAAGGTTCGGTCTACGAGAGTGGTAGCTGGCTCTTCATGATCAGTACGCCTCTAGTGGAGGCCGCCGGATAGTAGCGGTGGTAATAGAGATCAAAGAGAGAAATGCCCGTCACAGTGGATCCCAGCGCCATACTTATGCATTAGCTGGGCAACAGGATCTTGAGTATCCGCCTGATATTGTTCCAGGTATATTTTCAGTAATCTCTTAAGACATGCATACACCGATTGATTCGGGTCCTACGCTATCATATATTACTCCCGATGTGATGATAGTGTTGAGGAAAAAAAAAAATACGAGCCAACCCAAAATTGAGATGACTATATTTGTTAACGACCTAGTGATAGCAGATAATCGTGATTTACATGTAAGTTGATTGATAGTGTGTGAAAAAAAAAATAGATATAATATATATATATGTGTGTATGTATATATATATATTGGAATTCTAGACCGAGTGTGCGAGCCTGACTTATGAGACAAGCTCTATTATTTATATCCCTTAATGGTAAGTGATCTTGTGTTCTTGAGTTAAAATATTATGTGTGTCGATACATGTCCTATTAAGGCATGGGACATGTTTTTTATTGGGCTATGTGCAGGTTTGGGATTGTTATGTTTACAAGAGAAACGTTGCTGAAATTTTCCCAGGAATTTAAAAGAAATTGTGGGAACCGTAGATAGAATTGTTGTGAAGAGAAGAGAAGGCCAGCAATGAGTGATTGAGAATGGAGTGTATAAGGGCAATATATTCTAAAGGACAAAGCGGTACTGAGTTAAGAATAGGATTCCTTGTGCGAGGGATAAAGGATTGATTATAAAAAAAGGGAGGTAATAAGATAAATTGAGGAGGAAAGAATATAAAGGAATAAGTACGGGTATAGAAGGAAGAGGAGATATACGAAGTACGCGTGCTTAAGAAATAGTCGTATTATGAGAAAGGAAGACGCATCTCCTACGGATATCCTCCCCTAAGACAGAACGAGTAAAGTATATAAAAGAATAAGTTGGAGGGAAAAATGTGGCCATGAATTACAAGTTTACCATGCGATAATAAAGCGATAAAGTAAGGCTATTAGCAACGACAAATACGACATGATTATGATGGGTTTTGGAATCAATGTTGAGTGCAACACAAGAGTAAAAGAGTGCGAGGCATAAGGGGTATTAGTGGCGCATGAGACTTAGATCCTTGAAAACAAAAATGGCGGGTTTAAGGGAAAATGCATTTACGGTTGCTATAAGTCGATTGTAGGAAAGAGAGAAATAACTTGAGATGGGAAGAAAGGGGAAAGATGATGCTATAAGTGAACTCTGGGTATCGAAGAATGGGATGCGTGACATTACATGACTGGTACGGATAGCTAGACATACTACTATTGTGAGCATTCCCATGAAACAAAAGTTGTTAATTGGAGCGAATCTAGACATCGACTCATAACTACCAGATGAGCTAAGTAAAATACATCCTTGTTCATACTTGATTACAAAACTGCAGGATGAGTATGTTACGACTTCACACATGAATTATCATAGCTATAAATCATGGGAAACGGCATGAATAAGATGTAGTATAGTAAGGGATACATGAATTAAAGATTTGAAGGTGAGGCAACGGATTTGAAAATGGTACAGGCAAAACCCTTAAAGGGGGGAAGCGAGTAAAGAGAACACAAGTATAGAGATTGAAACGATAGAACCTAAGATGTGACAAATATAGACTTTAAAACTAAGAGCGAGAGTTACGCAAAAACAAGTCTAATAACTAGTAAATAAACGAACACGAATTGGGCAGGCATCCGAGACTGTATTAGAAATCATTCGTGAATACCTTGAACCATGTGACATTGAGAGAAAATAACTCAAGGGATAGTGTAAAAGATAGCGATGCTATAATTAGAATAAAGACAAAGGCACTAACGGTAGAGTCGTTGTTAATGATATTGCGATGTATAAGCGACAATTAAGAAAAGGACCTAAGGTTTTCTATAGTAGAACATAAGATATGATAATCAAGGGAAAAGTAAAGGAAGGAAGAGAGCATGACGAGATAAGTTACTGCAGATAGACAAAAGAGTTTTGGTATGTATGACACCGAGCCTTGTCGTGGCTGGATATGCGAAAACCACCAAACCTTCAAGGTCGGGTATTCTATGGATATGAATATGGACACGAATATGTATACGGATATGGATACATGTATATGTAGAGAGGTGTATGCACACGAATCACTCAAGAATGATTATGTAACTTGCAAAGTATTTATACTTCGCCAATGAAACCAAGTGGGATAGATTTGCAAACCATGTAAGACTTAATGTCATTATTGAGCTAGAAAAAGGATCGACGAGACTTAGAACTTCAAATGAAAGATTGGGTATTCTTAGAAGTGTCGCCAACGAAGAGCATTATGAGATTTGGCAAAAAGGGGGAAGCTCAGTCCCCGATACATTAGGCCTTATGAGATTGTGCGCAAAGTAGGCAAAGTGGTTTATGAATTAGATCTACCTCCTAATTTGGAGTCAGTTCACCCAGTTTTCCATGTCTCGGTGCTTCGTAAATATATTGGAGATCCTACTAGGATCGTGCCAGTAAATGATGTTCAAGTAACAGAAAAGTTGACTTATAGAGAGGTATCCATTGCCATATTAGATAGGCAAGTACGGAGGCTTCGAAATAAAGAAGTGGCCTCAGTTAAGGTCTTATGATGAAGCAACAACCGAGGAGAAATGACTTGGGAAGCGGAAGAAAATATGAAATCCAAGTATCCGCACTTATTTTCGGCCCGGAAGAGGCCAAGATGAGAGACATCAAGATCATAAGGTATGCGTGTTTTCCTTTTTATGCATTTGGGTCGTGTGTGGCCAAATTCTATTGCTATAATGTTGTGGCCCTATGAGGCATTGTTATTATGGGCTATTCTAACAGGATGGTAGTGACATATTACAGGGGAGACTCTGGCGAAATTTTCGTAGGATTCCTGAGTGCTTAACATTCGAGGACGAAAGTTCTTAAGGGGGGAAGAATGTTACACCTCGAAAAATTTTCCGTTGATGCATAGTGAATAGGCCAACGAAGAGCACAAAGTATGCGATATTTCAATAAGTAAGGAATGACATTTGATGACCCTAATTATGGTTTCAAAGACATTCGAGGTTAGACGAGAAAGTTGTCAAGAGCGAGGTATACGTTATGTATCGGGAAGGATTTATGAGTAACGAATTACTGATAGCTTAATGATGTTTTTGAGAAGAGCTATAACATCCCTTAGATTTCTAATGAGGTGTTAAACAAGTGTTAAGAAGGTTCCATAAGGATTAGGGATCAAACGAGTCGACGAGAACGAGATTCGGAAAAACTGTGGATTATACGGTCCACTATACGGACCGTACAAAAGATACGGGCCGTATGTATGGCCGTATAACCCGGCCAGAGAGAGAGCCTCCATCGGAACCATTATACGGCACACATACGGACCGTATAAAATTGTACTTGACCGTATGTGTGTCCGTATAAATATGTTCTCGGGACAGCTTTTGAGTTTTAAATAAGGGACCCAAGTTCATTATTTTCATTTCCCATCTTCTCATTTCCCTCTCCTCACCTCAAGAACTCTCTAGAACACTCTCCACACTTCCCATACAAGAATCCAAGAGAAATTTATGATCAACTTCATCAAACCAACAAGAATCAAGGTATGAAAACATCAAGTTCATCCAAGCCAAGAAATTCAAATGGAAGTGAACTAGGGTTTTGGTGCAAGAGAAGTATTTCCACTCAAGGCTTACTCCTACACTATCTAAGGCAAGTTTTATGGTATTCTCATGTTGTTCAAGGTATTGAGATGTGGAAACACTTGGATTGTAAAAGAGTATAGAAAATAGGTCATGAATGTGGGAATAGTGTCACTTTTGAGTAGTAGCTCGGATTGAGTCATGATCATTGATGTGTCATGATTGTAAGTATGTTATGAATTATATTTAGAACATGGGATAAGCACTTTATGTGAGGGAACGTAATAGTGAACTATGACCATGATTATGGAGGAATTGAAGTGAAATTGTGAAATTTGGATAATGTAGATGAATGATGATTGTTGCCTATAATATTGTGATTGTTGTTATGGATGTTTGAGAGTTGATATGGAATATGGAGAAAGTTGTATAAACAAAGGAAATGCTGCCCAATTTTCTCTAGCTTTAGTAAGCACGTTCTTATAATTGATTAGCTAATGTTGATGCGAATTCTCTTGAAGGTAGAAACGTGAGCATTGAAGAAGAAACAACGATCAAGCGATATAATTGTTAAAGAAAAGAGGTATGTAAGGCTAGTCCTTTCTTTCTAAGGCATGACTCTATGGTATGAATCTTCCTATCTTTCTATGACTTCTTTACATATATGTATGTATCGAAAATGATGAGTCTACGTTATAAAGAGCTCTCATGAGATAAAGTTAAGAGGTATGTTACGAATATGATGATGAGCCCAAGTTTAGAGACCCTAAATATCATGATATGATGTTTCTACAAAGCTAATGACCTTCATACGATTCCCTGATATCATTCATTGTTGCTAGATCCACCTTATGATGTTAGTCCCTTCCTTTTCGGGCATGAATTTTATGGCGCGATTTTCCTTCCTTCTCTATGAATCTCCTACATTTCGAAGAACTAATATTCTATGTTCATGAATATTCATATGAGATAAGAGATACATTATGAGCACGATAGTGATGATGATGAGTCTATGACTATAAAGAGCTACATATGTATGAGATAAAGAAAAGTGGTAAGACACGAGTATGATAATTGATGATGATGAGTTAAGTCTAAAGAATCCTAAAGTGAGATATGATGCCCATGAAGTTAATGATTCTAAGTATGGTTCCATTGATGCTTTTTCTTGTGTGCACTAACCTTAAAACGTTAGTCCCTTCAAGGTGAGATATGATGATTATGTACTCTACAATGTAATCGGGGGTCCACGACCTCATGTCACCCTGACTTTTCCATGGTTGTCGTTAATGTTCTAATGCATGCTTTAATGATAGATATATGGTAATGCTAAGGATGATGTTGATGCCACTTACATATTTTTAAGTATATATATGTATGTATGATATTATCGAGTCCCGGGAGGGCCGAGTACGGATAGCATCGAGTCCCGAAAGGGCCGAGTACGGATAGCATCAAGTCCCGGAAGGGATGAGTACGGATAGCATCGAGTCCCGGGAGGGCCGAGTACGGATATTATCGAGTCCCGAGAGGGCCGAGTACGGATGATACCGAGCCTATATGGCCGGGTACGTGGTTGTACTGCATTGTAAATTATTGCATATGTAAGCATGTGGATGTAACAAGTGTATCTTTAGAGGAATAAAGGGGTAAGTACGTATGGCGAATGTTCAAAAAGGTATTATGAGAAATGAACAGTTCTTTTATCTTATGCTATCCCTTATGCTCCTATTATGTATTATTATTGTTGATGCCTTACATACTCAGTACAATGTTCGTACTGACGTTCGTTTTCTTTGAACGCTGTGTTCATGCCCACAGGTAGACAGGGAGGCGACCTAGACTCGTAGGAGCTGTTAGCTGACTGAGAGCACTCCATTGTTCTGGAGGCGCCATTGATTTATTCTTTTGGTATATATATGTTTTGGGCATGATGGGGTCCTGTCCCATCCATATGTCTAGTACTCTAGTAGAGGCTCGTAGATACGTATGTGTGGGTAGTATGGCCTCACAGTTTCCCATCGTATGTGTATATGTATTATTTTGATAGCCGAAGGGCTTATGTATACAAAGTGAATATGTTTCAAATGAAAATAGCTTTCTATGATTATAGGCCTAAGAAATATGAATGAATGCAGGATGAGTAATAGAATGAGTGGTGCTCGGTGGTTAGCCCCGGGTACCCGTCATGGCCCTAGTCGGGTCGTGACAAGAATCAAGTACAAGGATACTCTCTAGGATTTGTGGAAACCAAGAATCTCTTTAATGTTGAAGTAGGGTTTTCTCTAAGTGAAGTAATTCCATTCAAAGTCCATTTTTACATCATCAAAGGTAAGATTTATGTTCAATTCATGTTATTAAGAATATTGAGAGGTTAAAAGACTTGGATTATAGAAGGGAGGAGAATATGGAGTACAATATCGAAATAGTGATACTCTTGATTAATGACTTAACTTGAATCATAGTTCTTGACACGTTATGAGTACAAACTTGTGGTGAATGATACGAATGATATTAAAGGAGTATTTTATGAGAACGAATATGATGTAATATAGGTATGGTTATGGATGAGCTTGAAGGTGGATTTAAGAAGTAAATAATGTTTAACTTAAAGAATCTATTGATTATGTTATCATGAGTGTTCTTATTGATGTTTGAGGGTTATCTTATTTCGTGGAAGAAGTAGTCGAAACAAAGAAAATGTCGCCAAATCTTCATTAGCTCTTAGTTGTTTTAGCTTAAGTTCAAGTATGTTTTCGGTTGTCTAATTTTAGTACAGATTCTCGTGAAGGTAGCATCGTGAGCTCGAAAGGCAAGCAAGTAGGCAATAGAGTTAAAAAGATATAAAGGCATGTAAGTCTAGCCCTTCTTTCAAAGGCATGACTCTTAGATGTTTGTGATTTCTTTCCGGTAAATCCCATGACCATCTTACATTCCAAAAGATGAAAGCTAAAGAGTATTAAAAGTTTCCTTCGAGATAGAGATGAGATATGTTCCATGATAATGACAAGATGCTAATATGACGCTAATGATCTTGACATGATTCCTTAACGCCATTCATTGTTGATAGCCTCACCTTATAACGCTAGTTCCTTCAAGGTGAGACATAACGATCATGATGTTCCATAATGTAATCAGGGGTTACCGACCTTACGTCGCTCCGATAGAGTACAAATTTTATTTGAGCTCTTATGCATGCTTCATGATAACCATATATGTATAATAACACCATGCCTAGTTGGCCGAACATGACACCGCTAAGGCGGGCGGCTTATGATTACACCGTGCAGCGGGCGGCTTATGATTACACCGTGCCTAGTTGGCCGGACCTGACACCGCTAGGGCGGGCGACTTATGATTACACCGTGCCTAGTTGGCCGGACATGACACCGCTAAGGCAGGCGGCTTATGATTACACCGTGCCTATGTGGCCGGACATGACACCACTAGTGGGCGGCGTGCGATAGTTACCCGGACGTGGGTTAACGATGATGGTATATTTGATTTGCATAACATGTGTTTTCCTTTAAAAGCTAAGCAGGTTATATCTTTGCCTCATGTTTCATTATGTCTTTATTATGCTAGTATTATTCATGCCTTACATACTCAGTACATTTTCCGTACTGATGTCCTTTTCTTTTTGGACGTTGTGTTCATGCCCACTGGTAGACAGGGAGACGGTGCAGACCCGTAGGAGTTTATCCGCGGATTCACATGAGCACTCCACTAATCCGGAGGTGCTACTTTTGGTCATATTCTTTTGAGTATATTTGGGGTATGACGGGGTCCTGTCCCGTCCTTATGTCTCAGTACTCTAGTAGAGGCTCGTAGATACGGATGTTTGGGTAGTAGTTGTCTCATGGATACATCAGTGTATATTTTTGTATATCATTTTGTAGCCGTGAGGGCTTATATATATATATGTGTGTGTGTGTGTGTGTGTGTGTGTGTGTGTATATATATATATAGATTATGTATGTTCAGGTTGGGTATGATGATTAGCATAATGAATGGTGCTCGGTAGTCAGCTCCAGGTACCCGTCATGGCCCCCTAGTCGGGTCGTAACACATATATGCTTGATAAGTTGGATGAAAGTAATGTTCATTTTGTGAAATAAAAATTAGTTGACAAAATAAAATTCATGCATATCTCGATTTAGATATTGATTATACCGCTTTACGAAAGCTTATGAGTTTTCAATGTAAACCCAGACGATGGATTTTATATCCAACACATGGAATAAGTTAAACGAAAGTTTAACTATATTTATTAATCAATAAACTAAATTGTCAGTAATTTAATTGATTGATATATGTAATTTTAATATGAGAAGTTAAATAAGGTTTTAATGGAGGAATTCGAAATTCAATTGAGGAGTGCAATTATGTATTTTTTATGAAATAATTCATAATTTATTATGATAAAAATAATAAGAACAAAAAATATAATAGGAAGTCACATTAATTAACAATGCAGTCCACGTTGTGCTGAAGCAAATTAGGATTTTGAAATCCTTTTCTTGGTGGAAAACAAAACCAATAGGTTTTTGAAAAGGTTTTAACCTTAGAACTTGTGGCTTTATATATATGGATATGGGGTTTTCCATTCAAGAGAGAAGCTGGTTTTCCGGAGGAAATATTTACCCACACAACTATCAATGTCTGAAAATATTTTGAGTCACACAACATGAGATCGCCGAAGGCCTATTTGCGACTACGGTCACGCTTCAAGAGGTATTCTTTTGATTTTATATTTAACTAAAATCTATTATTGTGTTGTTTATATTACATGCAAGTTTAATACTGAAAATTACTTTAGCTGCTAATATTCCTATTTTATTAACTGGTTTCACAACTTGTTGCATCTACACCTAGATGATTCATGTATATGTTCGATTATACACATGATTCGCTAAAAAGAATCATATTCAAAGTGAAGATATTAGAATTGTTGTCGGCGGCTATAATGCAGAAACAATTTTTAAGGCAAAGATATTAGAGCGGCTATAATGCAAAAACAATTTTTAAGGCATCATATATGAAAAATTTTGTTGTATTTGTCACCAATTATAATCATGTTTGGTTGTTTCTGGGTTAATCGTTTCGCTGTGAGTTTCTTTTTTTGACTTTTTGACCAGAGCTTTTCCAAGAAACCCCCCCCCCCCCCCCAAAAAAAAAAGGAAGGCGGGTGGGGGTTAGATGATTTGGCTTTCTGTTTTTAGCATATTTTGGGATTTGGGTAAATAATGAAATTGAAGGCTCATTTGAGGTTAGAAATTGAGAGAATTAGGATTGTGACTAATTAGGCTATGGGTTGGGTGGATTTATTTTAAAGTTTCAATTTTGCCCTTGTGGGCTCGAGGTCACTTTTGGGGTGGTGCTTTTGGGTTCTACTTAGAAGTATGGCATTATGGGTGTTCATAGATTTGTGTTCTAATGTAGAATACTTATTTGATAGATTTCAATCATTTAGAGGATCTTCACAAAGGGAAGGCTTTGGCTAGATTGTTCGTAGCTCCCGCTCGGCCTTCGAGATAGATTACGGCTTACTCTTGTTAGACTTCGATTCGGGAAACGTATGTAATGGTGGAGATTGACGGGGAGAGCATGATAGGCCTTCAGGCTTGGTTGTGATGATAAATCCACTAGTTTGGTATGAATGTTGTTATGTGGGCTTGCCGCCATGATTGTTATTATCTAATGATTGTTGATTGATCCTGATAGTTACATGATATCTCACATACTTCAACAAAAGGAATGAACTATGTATTGATGACTTGAGTGGTGGTCAACTGTAATGAACCGTTTGGTCATTATAGCCTCCTCAGCGTTTTTTCCAGTTCCCGAGCATTAATTAGCTCACTTTTGACCCGAGGGGGCCATTGACACGCTTCTTGAGTTGTCTAGGTCTGATTCGGGTAACTTTTGTGAAAATCTAGGTTTAAAGTGAAAAATAGTTGACCCAAAGTTGACTTTTGGGCAAACGAACCTTTTTCAAGATTCTGTCGATTTCAAGAGGTCTGGATGGTCATTTAGAACTTGTGTGTGTTTGGTTTGGTTCCCAATGCATTTGGGTGCATTTCGGGACTTGAGATGGAAATTTATAATTAAGGCACCGAGGGTTGACTCAGTCAACGAGACCTCCTTTGGAAATTTCGAGTCCACAAGCGCGTTTGTAGCGCGTTTTCATGTGAGACTACGTGTTTGGTAAGGGAGAAGATTGTCACGACCCAACCCCGTGGGCCGTGACTGGTGCCCTACCTAGGCACCCGAACAAACTTACGAACCAAATTACCATGATACCACAAGTTCAGATTTAACAGACATTACTCATACTGATAGTCGAAAGCGGATATCATACAAATGCGGTCCTGAGCGGGCACCCGTGTCAAGCATCACATCAGAATCGAAGTTGGCGGAATGTACATCGCCCAGACACACTCATGCGAACAGATGGGCCATATCGGCCATAGTAACATACGGGGCCGCTTAAGGACGCCATCGTAATCATATACGACAAACCGGAATCACATACAAACGATCGGACCCACGACCCACAAACATGACTACGTGTGCCTCTACAAACAAAACCAAGCATACGAACATATGACGGGACGGGCCCCGCCGTACCCGAACAAAGTGGCAAATGTACGAATATACAACAAAAAAGGTATATACCAAAAGTATAAGCTCGATCAAAGGAGCACTCCCGCATGTTGCAACGCAGGTCCCAAACCGGTGGCGTACCACGCGATGCGTCCGTACCGCGGCATGTAGCGTAGCCCCCCGAGGAATGGGTGGGGTCGCACGAAAGAAGTACCGAGTATGTAAAGCAAGAGGTACAATAACTCAAATCATAAATGGATCTAGGAGATACAGAAACAAATACAGACGTAACCGATCAAACCCGTGCGAAATACAAATGTACAGAATGCAAATAAAAATCATGCATAAAGATCAGAATACGTGGTCACCCCCGACGCTGGTGCCACAACACATCATACTCCGGAAGTTTTCAAATCTCCGAACATCCCCGAACACATCAAAATGTCACACACATCATGTCATCAGAACATATCAAAAGCCATATCACATCATAACACCATAGACGGTAACCGGCCCTATGGCGAGGTCTCGGAAACCGCAACACATCATACTTCCGAATATCTCATAACACGCACGATCACAAAACCGGCCCGGGCCCGCGAACGAGATCGTAATAATTGGCACGAGCGGAGAGTGTAAACCATATGCATATCCAAAATAAGTTTCCGTACTCGAAGCATAATTTCACATACATATACCATAGCCTTAGAAGGCTTAAAACGAATGTCGTGAGTCAAAATTAATATACAAAAGTTACGGACTTTTAAATTATCATTTTTTTTTTCAAAAACCCATCGTAGGTCATTCTTCGAAAAATTATTATCATTCATAGCAACAAGTGTTCACATAACCTTATCGAACATTTTAAACGGACCTTAGCGTCATAGACAAACATTTCTTTTCATATCGGACGGAAAAGAGAGTCAAACAAACCAAATAAGGGGAGCCTTGGACGTGCGGGCCCACCTCGAATCAAGTCGAGGCGGTGGACACAATTTACCGACGCTAGGCTCCATAAAGTCATCTAAGAAAGGTTCGAAGTGATTCGAATACATTAGCGAAAGTTATGAAGGTTTGAGCACTCTTTCAACCAAATAGGAAGAATATAATTCAATTGTACAACGAATAGTACTCAAGATCAATCTCGGATTTCCAAGAGCAGAATTATTCCCGAGGTCCCGATTTTAACCTAGTATGACTAGGACATGCCAAAAGAAGGAGAGGTAGGCTTTACATACCTTACGGACTTCTGGTGCTCGCTTAGTCTCCAATCCCGTTTCGTCAGAAATCTACAAATGGTCACCTTTGCCAATTACTATTCATGTAAGTTAACATTTCAAGCTTTGTTGTTCTTAGCTACCGAAATTTCGGCAGCACTTCCCCTATTAATATGACACCCCCGAGGTTCAACTCGGCTCAAAACAACCAACGACAACTCAACAACAACATCAACAATATCAATAACACAATAAGACACATTAATCTACTTTCCGACATAATACAATAACTTTCATTTCGACTCCATACTTTCAAATCTATACCAACTCAAACCATTAATCCTTTATTCATGTCATAAGCATCATTACAACACAATTAACATGTCAAACAAAATAATTCATGCCTATCTCAAATCATCCATACTACACGGCCACATCCACTCTTCTTCCATTCCAACAAAACCATTAGTCTTCTATTTATTTTACAATATCATAACAACATACTTAACATACTAAATAAACTCAACCAATTTCCCTACACATATAGCACCACACGGCCACACATATACACACACACACACGGTTCACACTCTACACCCCCAACTCTCACCCAAGCCATTAACTTTCATTGCTAATATAGATTTCACAACATCTACAACTAGAATATCACATAAAATTAACTCATCCTTACCTTCCCTACAACCAAGCACACACGGTCACACACACATATATATATGCCATGCACGGCCATACCACATATTCACATGCTTCCATGAATTCATCATTTCTACATATTACAACATGCATATAACCTTTCTTAAGACTTAAGGACATGAAATTCTTGCCCTTTCTCACTTCCAAACTCACGGCCATGCATGGTCTTACACATGCACATGGCCATGCACACACACACCATACTTCCATGATTTTCACCCAATTCAAATCATTATAACACATAAATTCATTCCATAACATAAAACATAAGAATCTTACCTTTTCTTGAAATTTCAGCTTTCCACAAACGGAGTTCTTCCTCCAAACCAATTATGCCACGTCGAAGAGCACCTTGAACTTGTCACGAATTCAAGAAGAACAAGATTTTTAAGTCAAGGATTGAGGCTCCAAGAATTTTTTTTTTCTCTCTTCTTTCTCTCTTAGCCGATTGCTCTTTCTTTTTTTTTCTCTTGATTTCTCTTTTGTTTTCTTGAAGATTCTATAGATAAGGACCACTTATAATATATTTGGCACATGGAAAATTTGTATTAAACTTGGTGGACTTGGGCCTCACTTGGCCGGCCACCCTTAAAATATTGGGCCTCATTTTCATTCAATTATTTTGAGCCCAATTACTTATGAATCGTATTTTGCAAATTCCCGAAACAAATTTCCAAGATTCCAACTTTGCCCTTAGGCCTTCTCCATTGTATCCGCATTCAAGTTTCCATAACCGGCATACACATATTAAGAAAAAAGTTCAAACATGACCTTATTCCTTACAACCCAAGGTTATTTCCAAATCTTTCGAATATGCCAAAACACGGGACATAACAACCAGGGCCCGTACCCAGCTTGCGCGGGAGACTGTGCCTCCGACAGCCAGCTCGGCGACGCCACCTGTATCAGAGGGGATCAGAGCAGTACCGGTTGCGGATCAGAGGGCGGCTTCACCGCCAGTTTCCAGAGCCCCGACACCTGAGCCTCTAGCCCCGCCCGGGGGAGGGATAGAGCTATGCGAGAGACGGTGCGCTTATTGACCGGGGATGGGTGGCGGTCGTCGGGAGCCGACGCGAGTCGAGCGGATCGGTACACGGGTTAGCGGCTCGAGGGCCCGTGAGTTTTTGACGGCCGTAATCCTCCGAGTTCTTTGGGACAAAGCCCGAAGAAGACCCCCCGTGAGTTTCTTGTGAGATGCAGCCGCACCCTACGGCCGATTAAGGCCTCGCCGACGGAGTCGATTGCTGGCCTCACTACTGATCGTATGATGTCGCGCCAATTGGTACGAGTCTTGGGAATTATCTGGGGGTAGAGGAGCCCCTCCGCTGTGTGGGATGAGTTCACGGAGGCTTTTCCGAGACATTTTTTACCGAGCTACGGAGGGCCGCATTGGACAGATTTTTATCACTCGAGGGCGGCCGAGGCCGGTGTCGGTGAGTATGGCTTGGAGTTTGACTCTGCGGCTCGGTGTGAACCTACGTTGGTGGCCGATATGACCGACGGGGATGCATCATTTTATCGGGGGTTTGGATAAGTATTTGATTGATAATTGCTTAGTCGTGGGCGCGACCGGTATGGACATTGCCGCGTGGGGCGTGCGTCCGTGGCATGGAGGATGAACAGGGGACGTCGACCTCGATCGAGATTTTGCAGAGGTCGACCCAAAAGAGCTATGACAGGCACGGGTATTCTAGAGAGTTAAGGCGCGGACCACCCCGGCGCGAGAGTAGCGCCCATGCTCCTCAGCCGACACGGAGCGCACCTCCGCGATCCCGGGTCGGAGACCGTGCGACACGGATATTCGGGGAGCCGGCCCGAGCTCCGCAGCTTCGGTGATCACGAGCAGACATAGAGGCTCCCGACGACGAGGCCACCTAGGCCTCGGTGTTCATATCAGTGCGCATACCATCCCGGAGAGTGGTACCGTGCTACCGAGCGTGCTTTTCTTGTGGCCGCCGAGTGGTCACGCAAAGGAGAGATCGCCCGTATAAGGGTAATTTAGGCGCGCGACACGGCCCCACCGGATCGCCTACCGGGTCATCATCGCTCGCCCATGCGCCCCACGGGGCAAGGTATGTCGACCTGCGCTGGCCGTAGGGGCCGTGGCGGGCTTCCGCCCGCCGGTCCCTCACACCGCATTTATGCTTTAGCTACCCGAGATCGGGAGGCATCTCCGTATGTGGTTACGCGTACTTTGTTGATCTTTTCTCGATCGTATATGCATTAATAGATCCAGGTTCCACATTATCATATATTTCTCCGTTGATTTCCGATAAGATCGGGATAAAACCCGAGCCTATAGAGCCATTTGAGGTAGCTACTCCGGGGGGATTTTATTATTGCCAAACGAGTATATAAAAATTGTTCGGTAATTATATGTGATCGTTGTACTAAAGCGGACCTAGTAGAGCTGGACATGACTGAATTTGATGCAATTATGGGTATGGATTGGCTATCTTCCTGCTATGCTAATGTTGATTGTCAGCGGAAGGTAGTTCGCTTCCAATTCCCAGGAGAGCCAGTGATAGAATGGGCAGGTAATGTAGCATCGCCGAGAGGTAAGTATATTTCGTACCTTAAGGCGAGGAAGATGATCAGAAAAGGCTATATTGTCACGACCCAACTCCGTAGGCCGCTAGTTGGGCACTCATACGTACCTTACCCTACATTAGCAAGATATTAAAGACAAACAGAAATAATAATTTAACAAGGACAAGTGGGCATGCCGCACGAAGGCCGATAAGGCCGTCACAACACATAGATAAACTCTAAACGTACGCAAATCTCACGAAACATATACAGAACCCACACCTCAAGTCTACAGACCTTGCTGCGAACAAAAAGCAAAAATCATATGACGGGACGGGCCCCGTCGTGCCCCGTAAAAATACGTACATACGAAATGGAAAAGTCTATACCAAATTATGGGCTCGGACAAAGGAGCACTTCAACAACGAAAGCAGATAACCTAAGCAACGGATCAAGACAAATCGATGTCTCGTACCGCGCGGCACGAAACGCAGCCCCGAAGAAAAAGGTCGGTTACGGAAAATGTACTGAATATGTAAAGCAGAGACTGTAATAAATAAAGTCAAAATCAGAACAGAATGTGCAGAGAAAGCATAAGATACATAGGAAGTCAAAATGCATATCAAAGACATAAATGATACATACAGAAAACATATGCCAAAGCCGGCCCCGCTATGGGACTCGGTGAACAGAACATAGGCGCCCCCGTCTCCGGCGCCATAACACATCATACTTCAGAGTAGGGAATATCTCCGAAACAAATCATAACATACCAAATGGCCATATCGTATCATATCATAACAAAGCGTACATGGCACAACATACACCGTAACCCATGCACGTATATATACCCTCACCGGGCGCGGCGAACAATGCGGAGAAATAGGCTTGATAACAAATCCCGGCCCGGCTCGGGGGGAAACATTGAGGCGTCCACGAGTGGAGTAGTGAGAAACTAAATGCAATAAAAATAACATATGTATTTCCACAGACTCAATGAGGCATATCGAATGACAAATCAAATCAATGAAATCGGACTGAGTCATAGAACATACCTTTCGGACATCACGGCGGATTATGTCAGGACAGAACTTTCGGATTCGAAGTACATATCGAAACATTTCATAGGACTTAATGGAACATTTCAAATAGTCCACATTTAGGATTTAGAAGAGCAACCCAAAACGTTTCCTTTAAATATTGTTCAAAAACAAATCATTAGCACAATAGTAATGGGTTCGGGAATAGTGGGCCCACCTCGGGTCAACCGAGGCGGCGGACAGAAATTATAAACATTAGGCTCTGTAAAGTTTTCTATAAAGGTTTCAAAGCGATTCAAAATCATTTGCGAAAGATACGAAGGTTTAGGCGCTCTTATATCCAAAAGCAAGCATTATGGTTCATTTGCGCTGAATGAATAGTACTTAAAATCAAACTCGAATTTCTAGGAGCAGAATTATCCCCGAGGGTCCGTTTTCGGCCTAATAGGTCTAGGACGTGCCAAATAAAGAATAGGTAAGCTTTACATACCTTACGGATGACTTGCGCTCGCTTAAACTCAAATCCCGTTTCGCGTAAATCCGCAAATGGTCACCTTTACCGCTACTATTCATGAGACTTATAATTTCTATTCTTGACCAATACTTGTCTATAAAAATTTGGGCAGCACCTCCCCCCTACACATAAATAGACACCCCGAGTTTCAACTCGGCTCAAAATAGTCAACAACAACCCAACAACAACACCAAGAACATCAACAATCACTACAAACCACAACATAACATAACTAGCTTACTTTCCGACATAATGCAATAACTTCCATTCCGATTCCACAAGTTCAATTCAACATCGATATTTCCATATACACATATCAATTTGAGATCATTCAAACACAAGCCAAGAATATTTCAAACCTTACCTCCGATATTCGACAATTCCATATTTTATTCAAAATTCTTATTTATGCAACAAAATCATCTCAATACATCCTCTTCTCAAAGTTCATCACCAATAACCATAATCTATACCTTGAACACTTCATTATCTTAGTATCATAAAATCATACTAATACACATAATTCTCTACATTCCATTTTCATACCAACTTAACCCATAAATGCTTCATTTACATTATAATGATCACAACAACACAACTAACATATTAAACAAACTTAATTCATTTTCATTCCAACTTCCATATACCACACGGCCACACCCTACATTTCCATATTCCATCAAATTCATCCATCTTCCATTTCCAATACAAATTCCATCATAACACAACTAAAATACAACATAAAATTCAATTCATCTCAACCATACAACATAGCTTCATACTCGGCCATGCATGCACAACTAAATACCATGCAAACTTCCATATTCCTATGCATTCAACTCATTTACATATACTATTACACAAACAAACCTTCATAACATACTTAGAAAGGATGAATTCTTACCTTCCTCTCAAGTTTCTTCATTCCACTAACTTGTCCAAACGACGAAACTAATGGGTTATCTTCCGAAATAATTGCACCACGTTGTAGGGGACCTTGAATTGGTAGGAATATAGCAAGAAAATAATTTTGGAATCAAAATTTGGAGGGTTGATTTCTTCACCTTTTTCTGGCCGAATGGCCCTATATGTTGTTCTCTTGTTTTTCTTGTTTTTCTCCATCTCAATTTGTCTTGAATTTTCTAGAAAATTAATGAACCTTTCCTCTTATTTATCTTAGGTTGTCACATGACCATGCACATGACATGGATTTAATTTAAATTTTCCATGCCATGGCCGGCCACCTTCATGGGTTGGGCCTCAATTTTTTTCAAATTTTTGCCTTGCTAATTTTCCAAGCCCAATTTCCTTAGCCCACATTTTGGTGATTCATGAAACCATTTTCCGACATTCCAATTTCGCCCTTAGTCTCTTCCAATATTACCACGTCAATAGTCTCTAAAACATCACATGCACACTAAGTAGAATCCAATTGGAACCTCAATTCCTACCATTCCGACTTGTTTCCAATTTTTCCGAATACGCATAAAATGCGAGGTATAACATCCTCCCCCCCTTTAGAACATTCGTCCTCGAATGTTCAACTGACCTTATGGGGCTTCATAGCACTTCGGGAGGTCTCCTCTTTCAAACACATACTTGAGCCTAACCAAAGCACTTATAAGGGCTTTCATCTTTCAACTTCCTCTGTCATTCTTCGACATCTCTTTACTAGGGCTGTTCGGGGTCTTAAATCGGGTATACGGCGAACTGAATCTTCGTCAAGATCAGAAGGTCAAATGGACGTCAGACGGAGTTATGTCCGGAATCGGAAGTACGAAGGTACGACAGACAGAATCATATTCCGACGTTATCTTAGGCGGACTCAAAATCGGAGCCGGACGTACGAAGCATATCGGACGATCAATCTCATAACCGAATCAGACGTACCGAACTATATTGGATAAATTCGGAGTCAGAGTCAGGCGCACCGGCACATATACCAGACAAATTTACAGTCGAGGTCAGACGTGCAGATGTATGTCGGACAGATTCATGATCGGAGTCAATCGTATAGAGATGTATCAGACGGGTTTGTAGTCGGAGTCGGACATATAGAGGTATAGCGTATAGAAACATAATTAGATTCGGAGTACCGGGTATAATAGACGAGTTTCATCGAAGTCAGAGGCGCAGGAATATAGCATACGGAACCGCGATCAGGGTCAGGCTACTTTGACTACTACTTTAGAGGCCTACGAAAATTTCCTTGTCGCGTTTTACTCCTCGCTTGATTACCAATTTGCTTTTCTCATTCTTACATAATGGTTTCCTACTTCGCTTGTCGACTCCCTCGAAGGTTTTGCTTAATCACATTCCTTATCCTTAATTCCTTCCAATACTTCAATTCCCTTACTCTCAATATCTTTACTCAATTGCTTTTCAAAATATCGTTATGTTAGAACTCTTCCATTCACTAATTGTATCGCAATCGGGGTCAGTCCAATCCGTAACATTTGTTTCTCACCCTTTCACTTCATCCCTATGTTCCGTGTCGTAATACCTTCCGTTAGTTGCAGCCTTTTGTCGTTAGGATTCGCCTTTCGACCAACGTAATCACCAGGGAAAAGTCCTACGCATACATATATATATGCACTCATCACCATTCTACTTACAAACATTTCCAATCGCTTTTCGAACTTACCCTAATTCCCAAGCGATATTGCGCTTTTTTTTTCCATTTAATCTGCTGCAGCCTGCGCGACTTCTGTAAGGGTGCTAGCCGCTTCACATACTTCCTTTTCCTTTAGGTCACCCCAAATTTCCATTTATTTCTTGTATTCTTCCCACTACGGTCTTACCTCTACATTCATACCTGTCACGACTCTTTTTCCGCCCATATTCTTATCGCAACCCTACTATCATTTCCTTAAACTGGAGCTTGTCATAATTCATCCCGTGTACTATAGTTATTCTTAGGTCTATCTAACTTCTCATTTATCCCCTTAAATTCCAAGTTTGCAAAATTTTTTTTTTTTTTAATTACTTCCCAGGGGGGTCACCCATCCTAAAATTGCTCCCCTCCTGAGCACGCTTAACTTCGCAACTTCGATGGATTCTAGTCCCTTAATGTCGGTATAATCACGTCCATTTCCACACACGACCTTTATTACATAATACGAGGCTAATCGAGGCCTTACGGATCCCGAGGCATATTCACAACACGTCCTTTCTTGTACAATTACTATTTTACCCTTCTTAAGCTTCGGTAGTCACCTTTGCAAATTCTTATTACTCGAAATCGTACGCCGCAAATACCCATAATACCATACGTAATATACAACTTCGTATCCCACTCTAGCCATTCGGGATCTTCTCGTTTAGGTAACGGAACAAATATATTCGAACTTACCTGTGTGACCTTTCCCGTCACCACTTACCATTTTCCGCCGTATGTAAAGCTCACGCAAGGAATTTTTATTTCCTATGACTTGGCTCTATCGCACGATCTAAGACAGAAAGAAGGTCAACAATTCCTAGATGCCCTGTAGCCTCCTGTTTATAAATGTGGCGCGCTTCACACCATAAACAGGACTCTACTAGACACGGTCCCGTAGACATTCCGAGGACCTAACCGCTCGATACCACTTTTGTCACGACCCAACTCCGTAGGCCGCGACTCGTGCCCTAGTTGGGCACTCATACGTACCTTACCCTACATTAGCAAAATATTAAAGACAAACAGAAATAATAATTTAACAAGGACAAGTGGGCATGCCGCACGAAGGCCGATAAGGCCGTCACAAAACATAGATAAACTCTAAACGTACGCAAATCTCACGAAACATATACAGAACCCACACCTCAAGTCTACGTACCTCTACAAAAAAAAGCAAAATCATATGACGGGACGGGGCCCCGTCGTACCCCGTAATAAATACGTACATACGAAATGGGAAAAGTTTATACCAAATTATGGGCTCCTGACAAAGGAGCACTTCAAAATGTGACCGAGCAGATAACCTAGGCGCAACGGATCCACCAAATCAAACGTCCGTACTGCGCGGCACGAAACGCGACCCCGAAGAAAGGGGTCGGTACGGAAAATGTCTTGAATATGTAAAGCGAGAGAACGTAATAAATAAAATCAAAATCAGAACGAGAATGTGCGGAGGAAGCATATGATACATAGGAAGTCAAAATGCATATCAAAGACATAAATGATACATACGTAAAACATATGCCAAAGCCGGCCCCGCTATGGGACTCGGTGAACGAACATAGGCGCCCCGTCTCCGCGCCAAAACACATCATACTTCGTAGTAGGGAATATCTCCGAAACAAATCATAACATACCAAATGGCCATATCGGAACATATCATAACAAAGTGTACATGGCACAACATACACCGTAACCCATGCACGTATATACCTGCCCCCTCACACCGGGGCGCGGCGAACAATGCAGAGAAATAGGCTTGATAACAAATCCTGGCCCGGGCTCAGTGGGGGAAACATTGAGGCGTCCACGAGTGGAGTAGTGAGAAACTAAATGCAATAAAAATAACATATGTATTTCCGAGACTCGATGAGGCATATCAAATGACAAATCAAATCAATGAAATCGGACGGAGTCATAGAACATACCTTTCGGACATCACGGCGGATTATGTCAGGACAGAACTTTCGGATTCGAAGTACATATCGAAACATTTCATAGGACTTAATGGAACATTTCAAATAGTCCACATTTAGGATTTAGAAGAGCAACCCAAAACGTTTCCTTTAAATATTGTTCAAAAACAAATCATTAGCACAATAGTAATGGGTTCGGGAATAGTGGGCCCACCTCGGGTCAACCGAGGCGGCGGACGTAAATTATAAACATTAGGCTCATAAAGTTGTCTATAAAGGTTTCAAAGCGATTCAAAATCATTTGCGAAAGATACGAAGGTTTAGGCGCTCTTATATCCAAAAGCAAGCATTATGGTTCATTTGCTTTGAATGAATAGTACTTAAAATCAAACTCGAATTTCTAGGAGCGGAATTATCCCCGAGGGTCCGTTTTCGGCCTAATAGGTCTAGGACGTGCCAAATAAAGAATAGGTAAGCTTTACATACCTTACGGATGACTTGCGCTCGCTTAAACTCAAATCCCGTTTCGCCAGAAATCTGCAAATGGTCACCTTTACCAGTTACTATTCATGAGACTTATAATTTCTATTCTTGACCAATACTGTTCTATAAAAATTTGGGCAGCACCTCCCCTACACATATAGCACCCCCGAGTTTCAACTCGGCTCAAAATAGTCAACAACAACCCAACAACAACACCAAGAACATCAACAATCACTACAAACCCAACATAACATAACTAGCTTACTTTCCGACATAATGCGACAACTTCCATTCCGATTCCACAAGTTCAATTCAATATCGATATTTCCATATACACATATCAATTTGAGATCATTCAAACACAAGCCAAGAATATTTCAAACCTTACCTCCGATATTCGACAATTCCATATTTTATTCAAAATTCTTATTTATGCAACAAAATCATCTCAACACATCCTCTACTTCCTAGTTCATCACCAATAACCATAATCTATACTTGAACAACTTCATTATCTTAATATCATAAAATCATACTTAAACGACATAAGCCTCTACATTGCATTTTCATGGCAACTTAACCCATATATGCTTCGTTTACATTGTAATGATCACAACAACACAAGTGACATATTAAACAAACTTAATTCATTTTCGTTCCAACTTCAATATACCACACGGCCACACCCTACATTTCCATATTCCATCAAATTCATCCATCTTCCATTTCCAATACAAATTCCATCATAACCACAACTAAAATACAACATAAAATTCAATTCATCTCAACCATACAACATAGCTTCATACTCGGCCATGCATGCATAACTAAATACCATGCAAACTTCCATATTCCTATGCATTCAACTCATTTACATATACTATTACACAAACAAACCTTCATAACATACTTAGAAAGGATGAATTCTTACCTTCCCTCTCAAGTTTCTTCATTCCACTAACTTGTCCAAACGACGAAACTAATGGGTTATCTTCCGAAATAATTGCACCACGTTGTAGAGGACCTTGAATTGGTAGGAATATAGCAAGAAAATAATTTTTGGAATCAAAATTTGGAGGGGTGATTTCCTTCACCTTGGCCGAATGGCCTATATGTTGTTCTCTTGTTTTTCTCTTGTTTTTCTCCATCTCAATTTGTCTTGAATTTTCTAGAAAATTAATGAACCTTGCCTCTTATTTATCTTAGGTTGTCACATGACCATGCACATGGCTTGGATTTAAATTTTATCCAAGCCATGGCCGGCCACCTTCATGGGTTGGGCCTCAATTTTTTTCAAATTTTGTCTTGCTAATTTTCCAAGCCCAATTTCCTTAGCCCACATTTTGGTAATTCATGAAACCATTTTCCAAAATTCCAATTTCGCCCTTAGTCTCTTCCAATATTACCACGTCAATAGTCTCTAAAACATCACATGCACACTAAGTAGAATCCAATTGGAACCTCAATTCCTACCATTCCGACTTGTTTCCAATTTTTCCGAATACGCATAAAATGCGAGGTATAACATATATTTATCACCTGGTTCGGGTATAAGATTTAAAGGCAGAAATGCCGACTCTCCAGTCAGTTCCAAAGAGTTAATGAATTTCCAGACGTATTTCCAGATGAACTTCCGGGTCTGCCTCCTGAAAGGGAGATAGATTTTTCTATAGATGTGCTGCCAGGTACCCAACCCATATCTATTCCTCCGTATAGAATGGCGCCCGCCGAATTAAAGGAACTGAAGGAACAGCTGAAAGACTTGCTAGAAAAGGGTTTTATTCGACCCAGCACTTCACCTTGGGGAGCTCCGGTGTTATTTGTCAGAAAGAAAGATGGATCACTTCGGATGTGTATTGATTATCGACAACTGAACAAGGTAACTATAAAGAATAAATATCCCCTCCCCAGAATTGATGATTTGTTTGATCAGCTGCAGGGCGCGGTGTTTCTCAAAAATAGATCTGCGATCGGGCTACCATCAGGTACGAGTACGAGAGTCAGATATCCCGAAGACAGCGTTCCGGACTCGATATGGCCATTATGAGTTCAGAGTAATGTCTTTTGGGTTAACTAATGCTCCGGCGGTATTCATGGACCTGATGAATCGGTATTCAGACCATTCTTGGACATGTTCATGATTGTATTCATTGATGACATTCTGGTCTATTCCCGGTCGGAGGAAGCGCATGCAGATCATTTAAGGGCAGTCCTTGGGGTACTCCGTCGGCGTAAATTATATGCTAAATTTTCTAAGTGTGAATTACGGTTGACTTCGTGACATTTTACGGGACATATTATTGGAGCCGACGGTATCCGGGTGGACACGCGAAAGATCGAGGCGTTTGTAAAGAATTGGCCCGACCTACGACACCCACCGAGGTACGCGACTTTTTGGGACTGGCAGGGTATTACCGGAGATTTGTGGAAAAATTTGCTTCAATCTCAGCACCTCTGACACGGTTGACTCAAAAGGGAGCCAAGTTCCAGTGGACAGATGCTTGTGAACGAAGCTTCCAATTGCTGAAGGAAAAGTTAACCTCAGCTCCAGTTTTGACTCTTCCGGAGGGTCCTGACGGGTATGTTATCTATTGCGATGCATCCGGTGTTGGCTTAGGTTGTGTCTTAATGCAGCACGGTAAAGTTATAGCCTATGCTTCCCGGCAACTCAAAAAGCATGAAAGAAATTACCCTACACATGATCTGGAGTTGGCTGCGGTGATTCATGCTCTGAAAATATGGAGACACTATTTATATGGTGTACATGTTGATATCTATATGGATCATAAGAGTCTCCAATATATTTTTAAGGAAAAAGAGCTGAATTTGCGACAGAGGAGATGGCTGGAGTTCCCGAAAGATTATGATGTCGACATTCCGTATCATCCTCAGGAAGGCCAATGTGGTAGCGGATGCGCTTAGTCGCAAATCCTTGGGCGGTTTGCGTATGTCCCGCCGAAAAGAAAGAAATAGTTCGTGAAGTCGTCGCTTAGCCAGCCTTGGTGTTCGCTTGGCCGATTCTGGAGGCATTGGGGTTTCTGTCCGAGAATTTGCTGAGTCCTCCATTATAGAAGAAATCAGGCGACGTCAGTACGAAGATCCTATCCTGGTACGGTATCGAGATACAGGCCTCGATAGGGAGAAGACCCCGTTTGAGCTTACGTCCGATGGAGTATTACTATATAGGGGCAGATTGTGCGTACCTGACGTTGCGGGCCTACGACAACAGGTGATGGGCGAAGCACATGATTCTCGGTATTCTGTTCATCCAGGGGCCACAAAAATGTACCATGACCTCAAGTGCTTATTTTGGTGGGATAATATGAAAAAGGACATTGCAGAATTTGTTGCCCAGTGTCCAAATTGTCAACAGGTCAAGATTGAACACCAGAAGCCCGGCGGATTATTGCAAGAAATGGAAATTCCGATGTGGAAGTGGGAGATTATCAATATGGATTTCATCACAGGTTTACCCCGCACGCCACGAAAGTATGATTCGATATGGGTTATTGTTGACGGTGACTAAATCAGCCCATTTCCTCCCGATTCGGACTACTTACTCCGCGAGAGGACTATGCCGGACGTATATTAAGGAAATAGTCGGGCTCCACGGCGTTCTGTGTCCATTATTTCCGATAGAGGTGCCCGCCCACAACTAATTTCGGAGATCATTCCAAGAGGGACCGGGGACTCGGGTAAGCCTTAGTACGGCATTTCACCCGCGGTCGGATGGACGGCCGAACGCACTATCCGGAAGTTGGAAGATATCTTTGCGCGAGCCCGTGCTATTGACTTCGAGGTAGCCGGGACGATCATTTGCCACTCGTAGAATTTGCTTACAATAACGACCTACCATTCTAGTATCCAAATGGCACCATACGAGGCATTATATGGTAGGAAATGCAGGTCCCCTATCAGCTGGTTCGAGGTCGGTGAAACTAAATTGATCGGCCCCGATATGATCCAAAGATGCGGTGGATAAGGTAAAGCTCATTCGGGAACGATTGTTGGCGGCTCAACGTCGACAGAAATCTTACGCGGATAATCGCCGTCGACCTTTGGAGTTCCAAGTGGGTGACTAGGTATTCTTAAAAATGTCACCTATGAAGGGCGTCATGAGATTCGGCAGGAAAGGGAAGCTTAGCCCAAGGTATATCGGACCTTATCAGATCGTCCGCAAAGTTGGCAAGGTTGCTTATGAACTGAATTTGCCCGCGGATTTGGAAGCGGTACATCCGGTATTCCATGTGTCTATGCTTCGTAAATTTATCGGCGACCCTTCCAGAATATTTCCTGTAGAGGACATTCAGGTGACTGAGGAGCTGTCCTACGAGGAACAGCCGGTAGCCATTCTGGACCGCCAAGAGAGGAGATTACGCACCAAGGATGTGCCTTCGGTTAAGGTATTATGGCGGAACAACAACCGCGAAGAAATGACTTGGGAGGCCGAAGAAGAAATGAAGAAGAAGTATCCTCACTTGTTTCCGGCGCCCCCAGGTAACTTAAGTTCCTATGTACTTATGTTGATTAAGCAATGAATTATTTGTGCTAGCCATAGTACAAAGAACTCCTCCCGAAAATATTTATAAACCCCTATATGATTAGTTTAACATTCGAGGACGAATGTTCTAAAGGGGGGGAGGATGTTACACCTCGCATTTTGTGCATAGTCGGAAAAATTAGAAATAATTCGGAATGGTAAGAAATAAGGCTTTGATTGGGTCTTACTTAATGTGCATGTGATGTCTAAGGAAATATTGACGCGGAAATATTAAGGAAGGTTAAGGGCAAAATTGGAACCTCGTAAATTAGTCCCGTGAATTTCCGAGAGCGATCCATCGTTAATTGGGCTTAAAAAATTAAATGAAAAATTGAGGCCCAAAGAAGAGAGGGTGGCCGGCCATGTTATGGCTTGGCCCAACCCATGAATTTAATCATGTGACAACCATGTGCTTAACTAATTATAAGTAAGAGTTAAGTTTCAAGAAAATTCAAGAAACAATTGAACAAGAAAGACAAGAGCAAAAAAAAAAAAAAAAAAGAGAGAGTATTCGGCTGAGCATAAGGGAAATTCACCCTTCAAAATCTTGTTCCAAAAATTGGTATCTTGTGATTTTCCTACTAAATTAAGTGTCCTTTACAACTTGGTGTAGTTGGTTTGGAAGAAGGAGCACTCATTTCTCCAAGTTGACAAGTTGTTCTAGTGAAGAAGCATGAAGAGTAAGGTAAGAATTCACCCCTTCTTATTGTGTTATGAGGGTTTGCTTGTGTTGTGGTATGTAGAAATGAGTTGAAAGTATAGAAATATGGAAGTTTGCATGGCGGAAGTGAATGCATGTAAGTGGCCGTGTGTGTCCTAGTGTGTAGTATGACTATGTTGAATTCTATGTTATATTTTAGTTGTGGATATTGTGAAATTAGTATTGGAAGTGAAAGTTGAACAAAATGGGATAGAGTGGAAAAAAATGTATGTGGCCGTGAGATGTATAGGTGATGAACCAATGACGAATTTATTTGTTTAATATGTTAGTTGCGTTGTTGGGATTGTTATAGCGTAAATGAAGGTTTGACGATTTAAGTTTAGCATTAGAATTACATATATGTTATTATGGGAAAGTATGTGTGCTAACATAGTCGTTATGTAATTATGGAAATGCATTGTTTAAATGTTAGTCGTGATTGTTGTTAATGAATTGAAGAGATGATAATGTGTTATGAATATGTTCGTCGAAGAATGGAAGTTTCGGGTGAGTTATGGTTTCGGTGGAAAGTTGTATATTTTGCGAATAATATGTGAAATCATACGAATGCCTCCAAATGATGTTGGAATGATCTTGATGATTAATGAGTATGAAAATATCGATATTGGTTTGGAAATGTGAAGTTAGTTTGGAAGTTGTCGCTTTATGTGGAAAGAAGACTAATTATGTTAGTAGGCGATTCTAGTTGATAATTGATGTTGTTGGTATGGTTGTTGTTGATATTCTGGCCGAGTTAAATTCTCGGGGTGTTGTATTTATAGGGGAGGTGCTGCCGAAATTTTGTTAGATAAGTATTGGTTCAAAATGAATGCCTAAAGCCTTGGAATTAACATATGGCAAACTTGACCATTTGTAGGTTTTAGACGAAAAGAGATTTGAGTTATGGAGAGCGTAAAGGGTGAAAAAGGTATGTAAAGCTTTCCTATTCTTCTCTTGGCATGACCTAGATGTAGTAGGCGTGGATTCGGACCTCTGGGACGACTCCACTTCCCAGAATCCGCGTCCAAATTTCCCTCTTTTTCATTCAGTAGAATTGAACTAAGTATGCTACGATTGTTTCAACGAGTCATCTAAGTATTTAGAACTTGTACATACGAAATCCGATAATCTCGTACCTCTCATAAATGACATCATAAGGTCTAATATGCGTCGTTGGGTACGCCACCTTACTTGACCCGAGGCGGACCCACTATTTTCGAGCCTTGTCCTGATATTCCATCTGATCTGTCTATAAATGATTACTAAAGGTGACTTTTAGCTATCCTTTCTAACTTCTAAATAACAGCGACTATAAATATTTTATTGACTCTTATGACCTATTTTGGTACTGGAACGATTTCAGAAAAGTTATTTTGGTGCATACTACATCCTCCGGAAAGATTATGCTATGATTTTGTTAAATGTCCGCTATACGACCTACCGTCTGGATTATGTTATCGAGTCTTTGTAAATGTTTTATATTTTATATTGCATTAGTTTCTCACTACTCCGCTCGTGGATGCCTCAATGTTTCCTTCACTGAGCCCGGGCCAGGATATGTTATCACGCGTGTTTCTCTGCATTGTTCGCCGTGCCCCGGTGTGAGGGGGCAGGTATAATACGTGCATGGGTTGTGGTGTATGATGTGCCATGTACGCTTATGCTGATATTTGTTGATTATGTTCTGATATGGCCATTTGATATGATATGATCTGTTATGGTTTGTGGCGCCAGTGTCGGGGGCGACCACGTTCTGATTCTTAGAGTCCCTAACGGGACGGCTTTGGCATATGTTTTCTGCATGCATTATTCATGATTTCTGATATACTTTTTGATTATCTATGTATCTCGTTCGTTCTCCGCATGTTCTGTTCTGATCTTAATTTTATTTATTACAGTCTCTGCTTTACATATTCAGTACATTTTCCGTACTGACCCCCTTTCTTCGGGGGCTGCGTTTCATGCCCGCAGGTACAGACACCCGCTTTGCAGATCCGCCCGCTTAGGCTATCTACCAGCTATCTTACAGCGCTCCTTTGTTCGGAGCTTGCATTTTGGGTACAGTCTTTTTCTGTTATGTGTATATATGAATTTCATGGGTACGACGGGGCCCTGTCCCGTCATATGTTTATGTTTTCAGTCTGTAGAGGTCTGTAGACATGTGTAGTGGGTTCTGTATATGTTCTGTGAGTTTGTGTACGTTGGGGGATTGTATATATTTTGTGACGGCCTGATCGGCCTTCGTGCGCCACACTCACTTTTATGCGCCACCTATATTATTCTTTAATTACTATATTTGTTTATTTCGCTATTAAGTTAATTTAGAACCGGTATAAGTACGGGTGCCCAGCTAGGGTACTAGTCACGGCCTACGGGGTTGGGTCGTGACAGGATAAGTAGTTCGTCATCTCTGTAAAGTATGGGATCAAGCCCTTCTTGTTGACTGAGTGGGACATAACTCCTAAGGGGTGCTTTAAGCATCTTTTCCCATTTTACCCGATTGGGAGGGTGTTGCTTAGTTTGCTCCTCAACTTAAGCTAGGAGAGTTTCAGCTTCTTTCATCTTCTCATTGGCCGCCTTAGTGGTTTGGATAGCCACTTTCATTCTAGCAGTAGCCAGGGCCATACTATCATCCCACTATCGGTGTTTCTTACTTGTTGCTTCCATGTTCTCATCGTCACTGACTAGGTTGACGTAAGAAGAAGTCGCACTCATGCTGTCTGGAGTCTCCATTTCCTATTAGCAAATCAACCTTTTCAAAGTGGAGAGAAATTTGGTTTTAGGGGTTGTTTTCTTAGTTTTTCTTCTGGGTAATGTCTGGAATGTGGAACAATCAAGAGTTTTAATAATATATATGAGTTTAACACAAAATAGTTATATCAGATAAGCATTTAGACAATATATGATTCGTTTTTCTATACCCCGTTGCTCCGAGGCTTAATGCGTATGATGTAAAATTGTGCCATATGCGAAACAACTTTATTTGTTCCCAAAGATAAAAATCCCAATGCTTTTCATTAATAATATCTTCTCAAATGC
>NW_026713944.1:0-25839 GCF_029784015.1 Lycium ferocissimum | reverse complement strand
CTGCAGCTCAATACTCAGATTGCGCGTCGCCATACGGGGCCATTACACGCGCTCCCACGCGCCTGAAAGGCGGCGTGTGTCGGTTCTGCAAATGTTCGGTAAAATAGACATAACTTCTTGTACGTAACTCCGTTTGGGCTGGGCGACCTACCGTTGGAAAGCTATTTCAAAGATATACAACTTTCATTGAGGAAGTGTTTCCAAATTCACAACACATTTTCATGAAACTCGCCCAGAAGACAGACCTGCAAAACTTAGGCGGGTTAAAGAGGCCTTAAGAACTTCGCTAATTGGTTTGACTTCAAAACGACCATCCTCCACCGAATTCACCAAGAATGGATTCATATAGATAAAATATCATCTTAATACACAGATTTTTACATATTCACACCTAGTTCAAGTTTACGGGGTGTTACGGGCCTTATGACTTGGTGATCCGTAGGTTTAGGACACCTGTACAACTTTGATACTTCGGCTTCGTCGAACCTACTTTTGGTATATATTCGTTCGTTGCGTTGTACATATTTGTTCGAGGGGGGTACGGCGGGGCCTGTCCCGTCATGTGATTGTCTGTCTATTGTTGAGTTCGTGGACATGGTTGTGGGTTGTGCTGCTTTTGTACGGTTGTGTTTGTATACGTTTGTTTGGCGATTCCATTCGGTGTGTGACCTTGTCGGCCCCACATATGTATATATGTTGCTCTGTTACTGTGTGGCCTTTGTTGTCATTTTACGCGTGCGAGGGTTATTTTGGATAGTCCGTAAAACAAGAGCTCTGTTGAAATTTTGCGGGGGGTATATAAATATGAAACACAGCCTTGTCGGCTTCTGTTAGATACGTGGATGTGTTTGATTATTTAAGAAATAGAGCGTCTGATATTGGTTTATATATAAGCCATCCGTGTGTGGCTACGATAGGTGCGTTTGGGTGCCCGGATAGGGCATTAGTCACGGCTGACGGGGTTGGAGTCGTGACAATCCCGCCCGGGTAGGGGGGGCGGAGGTACGGTGCGAGTGCGCGGGGAGAGTGGCGGTGGGCCGCCCGCATCTTTGCGGTGTTGTGTTTGCTCCAAATCCTCCGATGCGGCGGCGTGGCGGAACTGCACGTCGGAGGCACAATATACGGCTCAATGCGGGCACGAGCCCTAGTAGTACATCCGGACTCGGCTAGTCTCCTGGCTAACTGAGACTTGCCTGCCACGAGCGGGCAACCCTTCCTCGGAGGCATCGGCGAAAACATAATAATTCGTCGAGGAAAAGAGTCATCCACGATAACACGGCTCTATCACACGATCTAAGATCGAAGGAAAGATGACATCCTAAATGTCCCCGCAGCCTCTTGTTTATAGATGCGGTGCACAACACACCGATAAAACAAGACTCTACTAGACACGGTCTGGACATTCGAGGACGAACCGCTGCGATACCACTTCGTCACGACCCAACCCGTGTAGCGGCGTGACTAGTGCCCGAGTTGGGCACCCAAACACATTCATCAAATTCGAATCACACACAGATGGTTTATACAGACACAAATATCAAACGCTGTCTCAGATTATATCAAACTGTCTCAAACACAACATATGTATATCAAAAGCCGACAAGGCTATCAAATGGCGCAACGACCCCAAAACATGTACAAGAGCTAGCCGACAAAGGCAAGCACGGCGAATGGGTTCGCCTAGAACATAAGAACATACAAACACACACACGCGTAGGCCTAACCCACGTACGTCTACGGACCTGCAAAACAAACCAATAGAATCGTATGACGGGACGGGGCCCCGCCGTGCCTCGAACAACAAATACATATGCCACGAACGAATATGTGCCAAAAGTGAGCTTCGAAACAAAAGGAGCACTCCAAGACCGGCGATGGGAATCCTAAGCCGGCGGATCACCCAAAATACGACCGTGCACACGGGCATGAAACGCGACCCCCGAAAAAAAGGGGGTCGCACGAAATATGTACCGAGCATGTAAAGCATAGAATACCGTGAACGAGAATCGTACGAAACGAGAAAGGTACGTGGTAGCATAATAATCGAGAAAATCATAACACTTGCCTTTGAACATAAATCATACGTATCCATTTCATATTCACTCGTCGCAGATCGAGAAACAGGTCGAGAAAATCATCTCGTACACATACATAGATATAACATGCCCCGGCCCTCTAGTGAGGGGCGCGGTAAGTAAAACCATCAGATACATATACATATAACATGCCCCGGCCCTTTAATGAGGGACGCGGTAAGTAGAATAATCATATCATATACATATAACGTGCACTGCCCCCTCTAGTGAGGGACGCGGTGAATGAAGTCATCATATGCCATCCTAGCCACCTCCCCATATCATCATATCATAATCATATCATATAACATGCCCTGACCCTCTAGTGAGGGGCGCAGTGAATCATACTGTAGAATCGTGCACGAATACATACCCGGCCGGGACGCAGTGAAAGAGATCATAATAGCTCGCACGAGCAGAGTAGTGAGAAACCGCATACACAAATCATCATCACAGACTCAACAACATAATCAAACGAAACCTCATTTTAAAGCTAAATAACAGTCAAGTCAAGTTCCTTCCGAAAATCATTCGAGAACATATCAAGTAGTACTTTAGAAATTGTAGGTACATATCAAGATCATATGACATAGCTTGTGGAAATCAAAAACATAGTCATCATTACAGACTTAATAGAATAGTCGAAGCGAACTATTATTTAACCAAGACAAACGTCAAATCGAATTTTCTTTCGAACACCACTCGGGAACATATCAACCCGAACTTCTGAAACCATAGTTATGTACCAAAATCATATGCGTGAGATCATTATCATTGTTATATCCCGCATTTTTGCGTACTTGGAAATTTGAAATAACCTTGACTTGTGGGAAATAAGGTTATGTTTTTATTTTATTTAACATATGTGTGATATTCATGGGAAATATTGATACGGAAACATCGGGGAAGGCTAAGGGTAAAATTGGAATTTTGAAAATTAGTTCCGTGAATTACAAAATACGATTTACAACGAATTGGGCTCAACAAAAAAAAGTAAGAGAAATTTGGCCCAAAAGAGAGGGGTGGCCGGCCAAGCCTTGGCCAAGCCCATGTTTTAATTAATTTTCCATGTGATTAAAATGTTGTATTAATAGAAGTTTCAAGAGAAATAAAGAGATAGAAGAGCACAAAAAAAAAAAAAAAAAAAAGAGCCAAGTTTGAAGGCCATTCGCCATGGCATAGAAAATTTGCCCCCTTGAAATCTTGCTCCAAAAATTATTTTCTTGTGGTATTTCCACTAATTCAAGGGTCCTTTACAACTTGGTGTAATTATTTTGGAAGATGGGGAGCTTGTTTCATCAATTTAACACCTTAGCCAAGTGAAGAAGTTTGGAGAAAAGGTCAGATTAATTCCTTTTATCATGTTATGAAGGTGTGTTTATGTTGTAGTATGTAGAAATGAGTAGAATTTATAGAAATATGGAAGTTTGCATGGTGGGTGTACATATGAACATGTGGCCGTGTGTGTGTGTTAATGTATAGGTGATATGAGTTGAATTTTATGTTGTATTCTAGTTGTGGTTATGGTGGAATTTATATTGGAAATGAAAATTGAATGAATTTGGTTGTGGTTAGAATTATGGTGTATGGCCGTGTGGTGTAGGGAGAAAGAAATGGAAATGAATTAATTTTGTTTAACATGTTAGTTGTATTGTGGTGATCATTATGATGTAAATGGAGATTAAATGGCTTGAGTTGGCATTGAAATTGGTTGGAGGTAGTTATGGGAAATTATGTGATTTTTATATAATTTTTATATAACTATGAAAGTAAGTTTCTAAATGTGAATTATGGTTGTTGTTAATGAACTTGGAAGAAAACAAGGTGATTTGGTAGTTTCGTCGCATTTGTTGAAGTTTTGGATAGAATATGGAATTGGCGGAATTGCTTGAATCCTTGAGTGTTGCTTGAAATGTTATTGAAATATATTTAAGTAATCTTGAGTTAGTTAACGAATATGGAAAAATGTTGATATTAGTTGGATGGTGTGAAGTTAGAATGAAAGAGTTACATTATGTGGAAAGGAAGGGAAAAATTATGTTAGAATGTGTTTTGTTGTGATTTTGATGATTGTTGTTATTGTTGTGGTTGTTGTTGTTTATATTATGGCCGAGCTAAGTCTCGGGGATGTTGAATTTATAGGGGAAATGCTGCCGAAATTTAGGTAGACAAATATGAATTTAAGTTGAATTTTTAGAAGCTATAACTCATATTTGGTAATTGTGACCAAATTGTAGATTTTGGCGAACTTGAGATTCGATTTCGGAGACGAGTAGGAAGCGTAAGAGGTATGTGAAGCTATCCCTTTTCTTCCTTTGGCATGTCCTAGACATACTAGGTTGAGATTTGAGCCTCGGGGGCAATTCTTGTCACACCCTAACCTTATTAGGGTGTGATGGGCACCCGACCCTTACTTAGGGCCGAGCGAACCCTCAGACTCTTACCGCATACAAAATCACACCAAACTTTTTAAATCAAATAAGATAAAATACATAGCAAGATTTTTCAAAGATCTCTTTTCTCGTAGCCTTTAAATCGAACAAATTTATAAATTATACAAAATTTCATTACATAACACAGACCGACATATCGGTCGATGGAGCCGCATACGGATCGACAACCAATACCCACGACGTTGTCGCAAAGTCTCTAACATCCATCCGAAGACATATCATACAAACTCGACTCGGCGACTCCCGGGAGCAAATGGAGGCGCCAATCCAACCGGAGCATCTTCTATAATGGCTGCTAATCATATCGGGAGTACCACGCGGCATGAAACGCGGCCCCGTAGAACCGAGGGTCGATGAACATGTGCCGAGCATGTAAAGCCGAAATATAGCAAACGAAATCGTAATCGCAACCGAGTGTAAGTGCGAGAAATATGACGGGCAAAACCATAATCGGACCCGGAAGATACAAAAACATAACTAACGAATTATGAGTCGAATTAGAGGAACGAGTATGGCAAGTAGAATCATAATTAGAGTCCGAAATACAGAAGGTGAGTACCTTGTCAGAATCATCAGAATACTCGCCTCCTAAATACAAATCATGTATGCCAAATCATATGTCATGTATGCATATAACGTGTCCCGACCCTTTATTAAGGGACTCGGTGAATAAAATCATGTACGACGTAATTATACATCATATATGGAAATAACGTGTCCCGGCCCTCCCGTGAGGGACTTGGTAAATCATATATCATGCAAACATATAACGTGTCCCGGCCCTCGGTGAGGGACTCGGTGAATAGGGTCACTGTCACACCCTTAATCCGATAGGGTGTGATGGGCACCCGACCCTTACCTAGGGCCGAGCTAACCCGCAGACTCTCATAATACTCATAGCCATACTGGGCCCACAAAACATAACATAAGCACGGGGGTGAAAATTTTCGGAAAACATACCCGCCTTTCATCTCTTCAAATCAAACAAAATCCGTAGCCACAACAAATCTGTAATATAATGCATAATAATATATCGGCCTACATAGCCAATTACAAAGCTGACATATCACGCACACGACACTGTCTACAAAGTCTTTACCAACATCTCAGATACCACACAAACGCACTCAGACTCGGCAGCACTCCGGAGGAAATGGAGCTCGCCAATCCCGCCGGAACATCTCCTGCTAACATCATCTACTCATCCGTGGGTACCGCGCGTACGAAACGCGGCCCGAAGAAAGGGGGTAGTACGGAATATGTACTGAGTATGCAAAGCAGAAAGTACAGAAACGAAATCATAATCGATGTAAGGTATACAGAACGTGAGCATAATAACCCAAATACTAGGATACTTAAATCCGAAATACAAGTCATCATAAGCAGTACAGAAGGCAAATATAATCATCAGAATGCCCGAAATGCTTAGCCTTATTTTGAAAAACATTTCTGACTCACATATACGGGGAATAGAACATGTCATAGAAACTGACGTTAACCGAATGCCGAGGAACGTACGGCCCGATCCATAAATAAAATAATAAATAAAATAATAATAATCACAAACGTACCGTCACGTTATCATACATCCTACCACATATCATGTTGTATCATCCGATCAGCACATATCATATCCTCAAACCATCACATATTACATACCACATATACACACATACCGCGGCCAAGAACCCAGCGGTAATATCGCATATTCACATACCGCGGCCAGGAACCCAGCGGTAATATTACCTATACACACATACCGCGGCCAGGAACCCAGCGGTAATACCACATATACACACATACCGCGGCCAGGAACCCAGCGGTAATACCACGCATACACATACCGCGGTCAAGAATCCAGCGGTCAATATCACACTTACCGCGGCCAAGAATCCAGGGTCAATATCACATCATTACCGCGGCAAGAATATCACACACTTACCGCGGCCAAGAATCCAAATGTCAATATCACACTTACCGCGTCAAGAATCCAAATGCGGCGACATTACTCAACATACCAAACCGAACCTCGAAGTCATAGTCACATATCAAAATCACATGCATAAGAGCAAATAAACAATTAGGTTACCTTCCAAAATTCGATGACCAAATATATTTACTAACATCGGAAGTGCGAAACAAGTTTCAGATTTATCGAATTAGTATACAAAAGTTACAACCTTAAAATCGTTCTTATGTGTCAAAATGTATTATCAAACTCAATGAAGTAGTTAAAATAACTATTTTATAGTAATCGGAGCGATAGTCAAAAGTTCTCTTTTCAAAATCACAAAAATATACCAAACAGGGCGACATAGGGAGATCTCGGAATGCGTGGCCCCACCTCGGTCAAATTGAGGCGGCGTACCCCAAACTATGGTCGTTAGGCCTTACGAAGTCATATACAAAGGATTCTAGGCCCTCCAATATCATTTGGGCAAGCTACGGATGTTTAAGCACTTATTTCAACAAACAAGACATTTTTAATTCAATTCTACTGAATGAAAAAGGGCCAAAATGAAGCTCGGATTCCGAGGAGTAGAGTCGTCCCCAAAGCTCGTATCTTAGCCTAACATACCTAGGACATGCCAAGAGAAGGAAAGAGCAAGCTTTACATACCTTATTCGCTTTTACGCTTGTCCAAACTCAAATCCCGTTTCCTCCAAAATCTACAATTGGTCATAAGTACCAAATGTCATTTATAAGCCTTAAGAATGCAAAGTTGGAAGTAATGCTTGTCTATAGAAATTTCGACAAAGATCTCCCCTGTAAATACACCAACCCCGAGATTTCAACTCGGCTCAAATAGCAACAACCATACCAAACAACAATACCAATAGTCATCAATGATTGACTAAAACGCATTCTAACATAAATAGTCTTCTTTTCCGAATAATGCAACAACTTCCAAACCAACTTTACACTTTCAAGTCAATATCAATATTTCCATATTCATACACTAATTTAAGATCATACAAACATAGGCCAAGAATATTCCAAGCCATATATCCAATATTCAATAATTCCATCAATTCCATATTTCACCCAAAAGTCTTACATATATAACAAAACCATCAAACACATTTCCTACTTACAAATTCATGATCAACAACATCAATCCATACTTTAACAACTTCATTTCCCATAATATCATAAAATCACACTAAAATGACATAACCTTCTACAATCCATTTTATTGCCAACTTAAACCATTTAGCCCTCATTTACATCATAAGGATCACGACAACTCAACTAACACCTTAAACAAAATTAATCCATTTCCATACCAATTCCATACATCACACGGCCAACACCTACATTTCCAACTTCAACATACCATATTTCATGAATTTCCACACACCACAACACATATAAACCATCCATAACATGTGAAAAGAGGATTAAAACTTACCTTCTTCAACATTTTCTTGTTCCCATGCTCCTCTAATTCCAAATGAAATTATATTCGTGACTATACGCTGCCCGGACTTCGATTGGTACTTCATTACTTGAAATTTCACTCAAAATCCTCATTTTGTGAGGTATACTTGCTCCCTTTTTTGTGCTGAATTTTCTGGAAATATTGGGACTTTTGTGCTGAAAAAAAATGAGATTTTTGTCCCTTAAAACGGACTGCTGAAGTCGGTTTCATCGTAGCTACGAGATACTGTAGCAGCAAGACCGTAGCGGAACTTTGTGGCGGTACCGCGGAAATGCTGTTTTTGCGTCGACCTTTCAGTTTGTAACTTCTATAATTCTCTACTCCGATGTCCTATCAATGAACGGTTTGTTGCATTACAAACTAGACTCGACGAACTTCATTTTAGGATTTTGAAACACCTTAAAACTCCACATATACTATGAGATATGCGCCTCCAAAGTTGACTAAAATCCGTCCCGTGTTTCTCAAATTTTCGTCGAACTTATTTTCTTCAATTTGCTCAATCCCGAAATATTCCAAAATTCTCCATACATGATATTTATCACTTATTACACTAATAATGGTCATGTTACCGTGTTTCAAAATATTCTTTCCCGATTACGACTTACGAGATCGTAATTCACCCTTTCTCTTCGTCGTTACGTACTCTCCATGGCTTGTGCCTTTCAAAACATCCCATTACTACGATGAGGTACATGTCAAACTCATGCTCTGAAAACGCGGGGTATAACAGTCACGTATGTCACATCAAACATCATATATGCATGTAACGTGTCCCGGCCCGCCAGTGAGGGACTCGGTGGATAACATGTCCCGGCCCCGACAATAAGGGACTCGGTAGAGGGAATCCGGTCCGAATCGGCGCCATCGTCACATAACGTGTCCCGCCCTCAACTCGTGGGTCTCGGTGAACAATGCAAAGGTAATACGCACGAGAACATGTCTGGCCATCATTGAATAGACATACCAAAACTTGCACGAACGAGTAGTGCGAAACCATATGCATACAAATCAAGACTCGACATATACACACTTACCGTCATCCGAAGACTCAATAGAATAATCGTACGTGCTGTCGTCTCAACCAAAACATAAGAGTTTACAAGATATTCTTATCGAATGTTCGTAGCAAATTATTCATAACAGATTACTTTATCATAATTCTTATCTCGGGTACATACCGAGATTAGAACACTCTTTGTCGGGATACTTTTAACAGAACACTTATATCGAACATCCATATCGTGATGCTTTTTATCCCAATACTTATGTCAAAATACTTGTATAAAAATACTTATGTCAAAGTACTTATCTCATAATACTTATAGTAGAAAACTTTATCAACACACTTATATCAGATTATTCATAACAGATTTCTTATATCAAGTTGCATACTCACATCAGAATATTCACATCAAAGTGCTTATATCGAAATACTTATATTAAAATATTCCTATCAGTATAATTATACCTAAATGCTTATGTTAAAATGCTCAAATCAGAATGTTCATAGGACATACTTATAATCAATTGGAGGTACTCATATCGGATTACTTGTACCTCGAATATTTATATCGAGAATAGTCGAATCAATGTACTCATATCGAAATTTCTAGATGCTTGTATTAGAGGATGCATATGGATCTTAACGAACTTGAAACAATAGCCAAAGGTTCCCTTTAATCATCGTGTAAAAATAAGTCAATTAGGACAATAGGATAGGAATCGAAAATAGTGGGCCCACCTTTCCAATGGAGGTGGTGTACAACAAATTACACACACACCATTAAGCTTTAAAAGAATCATTTATGGAAGTTTTAGTGAAATCCGGTTCGCGTTGGGCAAGTCGTGGGGGCTTGGGCGTTTATTTCAACAAAGCATGAAAACTTGATTCAATTCTATTGAATGAAAAAGGGTCAAATTCAAGCTCGGGTTGCTAAGAACAGAGTTGTCCCCGAAGCTCGTTTCCAAACTTATTAGGTCTAAGACATGCCAAAAGAAGGAAGAGTGAAGCCACACATACCTTATTTGCCTCTTACGCTTGTCCAAATTCAAATCTCGTTTCCTCCAAAATCTACAATTGGTCACATTCACCAAATATCAATTATCAAGCTTTAGGAATTCAATCTTTAACCAATACTTGTCTAGAGAAATTTGGGCAACCCATATTTCCTATACATATAACATCCCCGAGACTTAACCACAAAAATCCAAATATCAACAACCCAACCAACAACAATACCAATAACATCAGCGATCGAATTGAAACGCATTCTAACATATATTGTCCTCTTTTCTATATAACATATCAACTTCCAATCTAACTTCGCATTTCCAAACCAATATCAATGTTTTCATATTCTTTTGCTAATCAAGATCATTCCAACACAATTCGGAAGTATTTCATGTCCTCTTACAAATTATTTGCTAAATATACAAAAATTCCACCAAAGCCATAATTCATCCGAAACCTCCATTCTTCGACATAAATATTCATAACACGTTTTCATCTCCCAAATTCATTAGCGACAACCATAATTTGCACCTTAGCAATTCATTTTCATAATTACATAAAACTAGAATAAAATCATATAATTTCCTACAACAACTTAACAATAGATTCTCATGCCAACTTAACCATTCTTCTTTCCTTTACATCACAATACCAATGGACGAATTTATATCGCTATTTTTCCCGTTCTAATCCGTTAAAACTTTAAATAAACTTGTTAGCAATGAAAAGGAGCCTTATCCATACCTTAAGAATTCAGCCACCACGTTATCACCCTCCTCCTTGGTTGATTTTTAACTCAAATTGAAGACAACGCAACAGACAACACTTTTTCCCTTCATGGGCTTCGGGATTCGGGCCCTTTTGGTCAAAATTAATTTTTCTTCTCTAAGGCTTTTTTCTCTCTATCTCCAGAATTTTCTGGTTGTTCCAGGTCTGAAAATGAGGAGGGAAGTGCTAAAATATCACTTATATAACATGGGTCATGGGCCTAACTTGGTTGGCCCGAGTTGGGCCTAGCCCACTGACCTTTCGGACTTAAAACGTTCATATCTCCTTGTACAGACGTCATCTTGGATCCCACAACCTATGGTTGGAAAGCTAATTCAATTATCTAAAACTTATATTTATTGATATTTTTCCAAATTCCAAACTTATAATACCAGTTTTGCCCCTCGAAGTGTGTGTGAAAACATTTTCTTAAAAATATTCGTTTGGAGGGCTTCTACTTTGATTTGGCCCAAGGGTCCTTCGTGAGTTGTGTTTAACTTCACATATGTGATTCATATGACTTTTCATATGTTCCAAAAAAAATCTCGATGTGTGGGCCCCACCTCGCCTACAAATAATCCGACGTTCAAAAAATACGGATACAACACTATCAACTTGAGTTTAAATTATGTAGCAACAACATGATTGTCAATTCAATTTTTTTTTTTGAGGAAGCACGTGTCACGCTCATGCTTTGAAAATGCGGGATATAACAATTCTGTTCATAGAAATCCGAGTCTGATTCTAGACACTATTCATTCAATGTAATTGAATTATAATTCTTATGTTTTGTTGGAAAACTATCCGAACATCCATAATTTGCACAAATGTGATAGAATTGTTTGAAAATTTACATGGATGACTCCATAGAGTCTAATGTTCGTAATTTGTGTTCGCCACCTCGATTTGACCCGAGGTTGGCCCACTAGCCCCGAGACTCCTTCGTTTGCCCTAATACACTCATCTTTGTATAATGTCGGGAAAAGACCTTTGCTTATTATTTTGGCTATTATAGAACAACGTTTGATTGCCCCATGGTATTTTGATTTATATTTTAAACTATAAATACGATTTCAAAAGTATTTTTGTGAGATAAGCTTTGTGTTGACCAGTTGTTTTGACTAGTTTACCCAATGGGTTATCATATGATTATGTCAAGTGTCATAAATATTTTGATAGGTAAATTGCATTATTTTCCGCACTACTCTGCTCGTGCCTATACTATGACATCGTTCGCCGTTCCCATGGCAGTTTGGATCGTGCGCATTATGATAAATTCGAAGATGTCTTTGTTTACGGTTCCCGAGACCTCGCCATAGGGCCGGGTTCCGTTTATGGAGTTATCTTTGTGATATGGCTTATGATATGTTTGATGATATGATATGTTGTGTTCGGGTGTACTTTTTAGATTTGAAACCTTCTTGCGTGTGGCACCGGCGTTGGAATGGTGACCACGTTCCTAAGCCTTATGCATGATCTCTGTTTGCATTATGTGCATATGTCTTCAGTAACTTGGTATATATATTGATCCGGTATTTTCTCTCTGATACCACTTTTGTCACGACCCAGCTCCGTGGGCCGCGACTGATGTCCTACTTGGACACCCCAAACAGACGTACATACTAACTTGTCATATTCTTATCTAACTCAACTTTCATATTAATCATCTCAAACAGATTAAAAGCAAATATTATCTTAAGCGGTCGCGCGTGCAAAAAAATTATCATATCATAGTCAGAAGGGGCGGCGGAATACACATCGCCGAACAGATATACACACATATACAAAAGTACGGGCCATTTAGGCCGCATCCAAATCTGATAGATTGGCGGAATATACATCGCCAGATACATACACGTATGCGGACAAATGGGCCGTTTTGACCATAGTAGCAAACGGGACCGCCGTAAGACACAGATTGTAAACAAACGAACACACACATGACCCATGACCCACATATATGACTACAGGCCTCTACAAATCGAAACAGAAACATATGACGAGACAGGGCCCCGCCGTACCCCAAATATTCAAATATACAAAAGCATAAACATCGCAGAAGATAGGCACCAACATATGGGCTCTACCAAAAGGAGCACTCGTAATAGCGAGAATGTGTGGCCTACACTGCGCGTATCACGAACCTCTATACTGCGGGTATGAAACGCAAATTTCGAAGAAAGGGGGTCAGTACGAAAGATGTACTGAGTATGTAAAGCATAAAGTACAGAAATCCAAACCATAACTGAAGTGAAAGGTACACGAACCAATTCCTCCTTTCTGGCTGCACGCCGGTTAAATTTGCCCATAGGTTTGCGACTAAGTGCGTCTGCCACAATTTTAGCTTTTCTAGGCTGATACAGAATATCGACGTCATAATCCTTCAATAATTCAAACCATTTTCTTTGTCGCAAGTTCAGCTCTTCCTTGAGACTCTAATGGTCTGTACAATTATCAGCGTGGATTCCATATAATTATGCCGCCATATTCTCAAAAACATGAATCACCGCGGCTAATTCCAGATTATGAATGGAATAATTTCTCTCGTGCGGATTCTTTACAAATATGATTAAACACCACTTCGTACCGATAATCCACATAATTTCATGGCGTATCTTCTCGTGTTTCATGCGATTAGTGGCCCACGAACTATTTCCTAATACCTACCGAACCCCTTTCTTTTCTTCAAAGATTTCTAAACTACCAAGCACTGGTATTCCTATTACGATAATCGTTATTACCCGAGATATTCGTTGAGTCTGATAATCCTCTCCATTACTCTTTAGGGGCCTAGCTCGCAGCCATTTTCTTGCGTTTATTACTATTCTTTAAAACATATTACTGCGTACTTAGGTACACATCGCTAATTGAACATAGGGGAGATTCAAATCATAACATGAACATATCACAATTCGTATTGGCGAGAAGCATTTCCTTAAGGCGTCCTTCATTCTTCCCTTTATTCTTTTGGTATGTAAATACATTTAAGCTCGGGCCTCCAATCGGAGAGATTTCCTTTCTTAACACCTACGATATTGTAATGCCGTTTTAAGTCTAACATAATACGTTCTCCTCCCCCTTTAAGAGGGAAATACTTATACCATATCCATGTCTTTTCCTTACAATCTATAACTCGATTAGCCTCGTACGAGATCTTCATGGAATCACGAGGCGATGAGAACTCTCTATCACATAGTACAAAATCTTATCTGATAGCTGGTCCTCAAATAACGTAATTAATGCAGAAATTTATCTTTTAGTTGGCCTTAGAGTCCATTTGGACGGTTCTGGAAATATTGGGGGTTTCTGTCCGAGAAGTGTTGAATCATCGATTATGGAAAAAGTAAGATAGCGTCAGTTTAAGGATGCCAATCCAATACAGTGCAGAGTTCGTTGGCCAATATCCAGACTGCCAGCAAGTCCAAAATCGAGCATTAAGAGCTCGGCGGATTGCTACAGGAAACGGAAATTTTAGTTTGGAAATGAGAAACGGTTAACATGGACTTTATTATAGGTTTACCGCGCACTCCGCGCAGGTACGATTTTAATTGGGTTATTGTCAAAGATTGACGAAATCAGCCCATTTCCTTCCGGATAGAACTACTTATTCGGCTGAGGATTATGCTAAATTGCATATTAAAGAGATGATAAGACTTCACGGGATTCCTGTATCTATTATTACTAATAGAGGTGCTCAGCTTACGACTAACTTCTAGGGACCACCCCAGGAAGGACTGAGAACTCAAGTGAGTTGTCGCACAAAGATGATATCCTCTGTCCGACGGACAGGCCGAGCGTACTATTCAGACCTGAGAAGATATGCCACGGGTCTATGTTATTGACTCAAGGATAGTGGAGGTGATCATTTACCGTTAACTAAATTTGCCTATAATAATAATAGCTATCGTCCCAACATTCAGATGACACCATACGAATACGAGACCTTATATGATAGAAATGCGTGGATCTCCGATTGTTGGTTCGATATGGGTGAAGCAAAGTTGATCGGACCAGATATGGTTCGGCAAAGCTAGTAAGATAAAAGCTCACTCGGGGATGGTTGTTGATCGCTCGTAGTCGACGAAATCATATACAGATAAACGACGCTAACCGTTAGAATTCCAGATTGATGACTGGCTATTTCTAAGGGTGTCACTTAGGAAGGGTGTGATGAGATTCGGTAAAAAGAGTGAACTCAGTCCGCGGTATATCGGATCGTATCAGATTATTTGGAAGGTAGGCGAGATCGCCTATGAACTAGACTTACCATCCGACCCGGAGTCAGTATATCCGGTATTCTGTGTATCCATGTTCCGTAAATGTATTGGTGACCCTTCTGAAATATTTCCAGTAGATGACATTCAGATGACGGAGGAATTGTCTTATGAGAAACAACCTGTAGCTATTCTGAATTGTCAGGTGAGGAGGTTGCGTACTAGGAACATACCCTCTGTTAAGGTCTTATGGTGAAACAATAATAGAGAAGAAACGACCTGGGAAGCAAAGGACGAAATGAAGAGGAGGTATCCTCATTTGTTCCCTATATTTACAGGTAATTTGAATTTCTAAAACTATTATATTGATTGATAGATGATTGATGCGTGCTATTCATAAAGAGAAACTCCCCCGCCATGCTTGTGAGACCCTATAAGGCTAATTTAACATTCGAGGACGAATGTTATAAAGGGGGGGAGGATGTTATATCCCGCATTTTTGCGTACTTGGAAATTTGAAATAACCTTGACTTGTGGGAAATAAGGTTATGTTTTTATTTTATTTAACATATGTGTGATATTCATGGGAAATATTGATACGGAAACATCGGGGAAGGCTAAGGGTAAAATTGGAATTTTAGAAATTAGTTCCGTGAATTACAAAATACGATTTACAACGAATTGGGCTAAAAAAAAAATAAGAGAAATTTGGCCCAAAAGAGAGGGGTGGCCGGCCAAGCCCATGTTTTAATTAATTTTCCATGTGATTAAAATGTTGTATTAATAGAAGTTTCAAGAGAAATAAAGAGATAGAAGAGCACAAAAAAAAAAAAAAAAAAAAAAGAAGAAGGAGCCAAGTTTGAAGGCCATTCGGCCATGGCATAGAAAATTTGCCCCTTGAAATCTTGCTCCAAAAATTATTTTCTTGTGGTATTTCCACTAATTCAAGGGTCCTTTACAACTTGGTGTAATTATTTTGGAAGATGGGGAGCTTGTTTCATCAATTTAACACCTTAGCCAAGTGAAGAAGTTTGGAGAAAAAGGTAAGAATTAATTCCTTTTATCATGTTATGAAGGTGTGTTTATGTTGTAGTATGTAGAAATGAGTAGAATTTATAGAAATATGGAAGTTTGCATGGTGGGTGTACATATGAACATGTGGTCGTGTGTGTGTGTTAATGTATAGGTGATATGAGTTGAATTTTATGTTGTATTCTAGTTGTGGTTATGGTGGAATTTATATTGGAAATGAAAGTTGAATGAATTTGGTTGTGGTTAGAATTATGGTGTATGGCCGTGTGGTGTAGGGAGAAAGAAATGGAAATGAATTAATTTTGTTTAACATGTTAGTTGTATTGTGGTGATCATTATGATGTAAATGGAGATTAAATGGCTTGAGTTGGCATTGAAATTGGTTGGAGGTAGTTATGGGAAATTATGTGATTTTTATATAATTTTTATATAACTATGAAAGTAAGTTTCTAAATGTGAATTATGGTTGTTGTTAATGAACTTGGAAGAAAACAAGGTGATTTGGTAGTTTCGTCGCATTTGTTGAAGTTTTGGATAGAATATGGATTGGCGGAATTGCTTGAATCCTTGAGTGTTGCTTGAAATGTTATTGAAATATATTTAAGTAATCTTGAGTTAGTTAACGAATATGGAAAAATGTTGATATGAGTTGGATGGTGTGAAGTTAGAATGAAAGAGTTACATTATGTGGAAAGGAAGGGAAAAATTATAGAATGTGTTTTGTTGTGATTTTGATGATTGTTGTTATTGTTGTGGTGTTGTTGTTGATATTATGGCGAGCTAAGTCTCGGGGATGTTGAATTTATATATAAGGCTTGTCAAAATTTCGGTAGACAAATATGAATTTAAGTTGAATTTTTAAAAGCTTGAAACTCATATTTGGTAACTGTGACTAAATTGTAGATTTTGGCGAACTTGAGATTCGATTTCGGAGACGAGTAGGAAGCAAGAAGGTATGTGAAGCTATCCCTTTTCTTCCTTTGGCATGTCCTAGACATACTAGGTTGAGATTTGAGCCTCGGGGCAATTCTGTTCATAGAAATCCGAGTCCCGATTCTAGACACTATTCATTCAATGTAATTGAATTATAATTCTTATGTTTTGTTGGAAAACTATCCGAACATCCATAATTTGCACAAATGTGATAGAATTGTTTGAAAATTTACATGGATGACTCCATAGAGTCTAATGTTCGTAATTTGTGTTCGCCACCTCGATTTGACCCGAGGTGGGCCCACTAGCCCCGAGACTCCTTCGTTTGCCCTAATACACTCATCTTTGTATAATGTCGGGAAAAGACCTTTGCTTATGATTTTGGCTATTATAGAACAACGTTTGATTGCTCCATGGTATTCTGATTTATATTTTAAACTATAAATACGATTTCAAAAGTATTTTTGTGAGATAAGCTTTGTGTTGACCAGTTGTTTTGACTAGCTTACCCAATGGGTTACCATATGATTATGTCAAGTGTCATAAATGTTTTGATATGTAAATTGCATTAGTTTCCGCACTACTACGCTTCGTGCCTATACTATGACATCGTTCGTCGGTTCCCGGGCCGGTTTGTGATCGTGCGCACTATGATAAATTCGGTAGTGTCGTGTTACATTTATAAAGTTCCCGAGACCTCGCCATAGGGCCGGGTTCCGTTTATGGAGTTATCTCGTGATATGGCTTATGGTATGTTTGATGATATGATATGTTTGATGATATGATATGTTGTGTTCGGGGTGTACGGAGATTTGAAACCTTCTGGAGTATCTTTTGTATGTGGCACCGAAGTCGGAATGGTGACCACGTTCCCCGAGCCTTATGCATGATCTCTCGTTTGCATTATGTGCATATGTCTTCGGATTGTTTGGTATATATATTGATCCGGGATTTTCTCTCTCGTACCTTTCACTTCAAATGGTTTGGATTTATACTTTATGCTTTACATACTCGGTACATCTTTCGTCATCGACCCCCTTTCTTCTATAATCGCGTTTCGTACCCCGTGTGCTAGGTTCGTGATCCGCTCGGTAGGCCACACATTCGCTATTACGAGTGCTCCTTTGGTCCTGAGCCCATATGTTGGTACCTATCTTCTCGCGATGTTTATGCTTTTGTATATTTGAATATTTGGGGTACGGCGGGGCAAGGACCAAAGTCCCGTCATATGTTTCTTCGTTTCGATTTGTAGAGGCACGTAGTCATATATGTGGGTCATGGGTCATGTGTGTTCGTTTGTTTACAATGTGTCTTACGGCGGTCCCGTTTGCTACTATGGTCAAAACGGCCCATTTGTCCGCATACGTGTATGTATCTGGCGATGTATATTCCGCCAATCTATCAGATTTGGATGCGGCCTAAATGGTCCGTACTTTTGTATATGTGTGTATATCTGTTCGGCGATGTGTATTCCGCCGCCCCTTCTGACTATGATATGATAATTTTTTTGCACGCGCGACCGCTTAAGATAATATTTGCTTTTAATCTGTTTGAGATGATTAATATGAAAGTTGAGTTAGATAAAAATATGACAAGTTAGTATGTACGTCTGTTTGGGGTGTCCAAGTAGGACATCAGTCGCGGCCCACGGAGCTGGGTCGTGACAATCATAAACTCAAAAAGTAAGTAAACCGATCGTACTTGAAATCGGGATCATAGTCGTATCATATTCTTTCGAAAGTCGTCAGAAGTACATAAAGACAAGTCGCGGGACCCACGGACGGGTGTCGACCCGAGCCGGCCCGCCTATGGAAAACATAGTCATCGTACATCATGGAATCATTTTTGAGCATATCGAAGCTCCGGTTCGTCCGAAGAAGTTACGGACTTTCCTAGTTTTCGGAATCATTTAGGAACAAAACTCTTTTAAAAACCAAACTTTTTATGCAACTTTTGAAACTTAGTCATACAAAAGAAATAAAAATGAATATTTCATCATGTCATGCATACGAAGACCAAGAAACAAATAATAATCACAGACATAGTCGGATCGCAAGAGTAGAATTTCCTCGAGGCTCGCATCATAGCCTATTTACGACTAAGGCATGCCAAAAGAAGAAAGGGTTGCGCTTTACATACCTCAAACGCTCTCCAAGCTACTCCAAACTCAAGCTAATATCAACCTACGTCTCGGACTCCCCAAGATCTACACAACGTCATAATATGCCAAACATTAGCCATGGACGTTTAGGCATTTAATTCCAAATTAGCCCTTAATTCTACGTAAATTTGGGGCGCATTTCCGTAAATATACCAACCCCGAAAATTTAACTCGGCCAAATCAACAACAACAACAACAACCAACCTAGCAACATCAATAATCAATCCGAAAGGCAACATAACATTAATAACCCTCTTTACATCATTCAACAACATTCATTATTTCAATTCAACGGCTTACATTCAAGCCAACATTATCGCTCATACATTCAAATACTCATCCGAATCCATATCAACAACATTCAAGGACATTTTAAACAATTTATACAATATTTCCAACAATCCAACAATGGCTCCAATTTACCCGAAAATTGTCTCCAACTCGAGAACACAACTATAATCCATTTCTAACTTCCGAATCATGATTTGCATCAATAATCCATACTATAACGATATCATTATCATAAATACACAAATTGCATCAAATGCATAATAACCTTCAATTCAGCCCATACATTTACAACATCAATCTTGAGTCATTAAAAGCTCATTTCCAACATAGAATTCATTACGACAACCACTAAAACACTAAGCGATATTAATGCGTTCTTTGTCATATAATATGACCCATTTTCGGCCAACATACCAACATGCACATATGGATAATTCTCATTCATTTCTTCACACTACAACCATCAACATACTTTATAGACTTAATTCATCACTTCAATACAACACAACACACACACACCTCACACGGCCAAACCTCACTCATGTGGCCTCAACTCTAACATACTATATTTCATGAATTTCCTCCATTTTAACATACTACAACATGCATACAACCTTTATAACACATAAAACATAATTAGTTCTTACCTTTCTTCTTCAATCTTCCCAAGAGGCTAGGGTTTGCAATAATGAAAACTAGCGGTTGGATGACCCGAACAACACTTCCACGCTACTTAGGGACCTCAAATTAGTGGGATTTGTACCAAGGAAATATTTTTGGAAGGGCTTGAATTGAACTTCAATTTCTAGGGGGCTTGGGCGAGAGCCATAGTTTGGTTCTTCAACTTCTTGTTGTTTTTTGTCTAAGTGTTGAATGATGAGAGTGACTTAGAAGTCATCTTTTAAGCTCTAAGATGATTCATACATGTGTCCCTTGGCCCACATAAGTGTTGGACCAATTAAAATTGTCCACAAATTGTGTGGGCCAAACTCCACACCACACGGCCAATACATAGAAAAATGCATGATTTTCAAGTTCCATAAATTCCAATTTTGGTCCCAAATTTTCCTAATTGTTCCATACCAACAAGTTCATGAACAACTTATGTCTCAAAATAAAATCGAAGGTCAAGAGTCCCGACTTTGTGTCCCGGAATGGTTTCGTCCCTAACTTATCATAGTTAATCGGATTGTCCCAACGTACAAAAATGCAGGATATAACAGATAGTCATATTAAATTCTTTCAAAAATAGGTCGTTAGAACCAAACATAGAAAGTCACGGGACCCACGGACGAGCGTCAACCCAATCCGGGCCCGCCTGGAAATTAAAGTCATTACTAGTCATGAAATCATTTGCGAAGATATCAAAGCGATCCGAGCCCTTTCTTGAAAGTTACGGTCGTTCGTAGTTTCAGAATCATTTAGGAACAAAACTCTTTTGAAAACAAAACTTTTATGCAACTTTTGAAATTTAGTCATACAAAAGACATAAGGATCATAATTCGACTACATTAAGAATACGAATATCAAGAAACAAATAAGAATCGTTTACGAGCTTATCAAAGCAATCCGGTTCGTGCTCTATGAAAGTTACGGACATTTGTAGACATAAGATCCTTTTGGAACAAACCTGTCACGACCCAACTAGGGGCCGCGACGAGTACCCGATACTTGTACCAGGCACCCCCTTGTCATACGTCTTATTCCTATTACTAAGTGGGCCGTATGAACACTAGCATTTTTTTTTCTTAACAACCTCGATAATAGCATACATGTACGAGTGGCGATCAACTGTGCTAACATATTACACGGCGACAAGGACAACTAGGCTATAAAACATCTAACTGTACATATCTGTCTACGAGCCTCTAACAAGATACATGTAATTACAAGTAACTGACTTTGATGTGTCCAAAATATATCTACATAAAAGTAGTACCCAAAACAGAAGCTCCGGAACAACTGGAGCGCCTCTCGGTGTACGTAAAAAGCTCGTGAGAGTCGAACCCGTCAACTTTGTCTACACCGCGTGGCATGAGACACGCCCCCGAGGAAGAGGGGTCGGTACGAGCAGTGTACCGAGTATGTAAGCCATGAAAATAACACAATGAAGCATGTAACATGTGAGCGATAACAACATATGGGACCAAGGATCATATAACGAGATAAAAGGACAATACGTACCGTAAGTTCCTTTCGGGCGGATGTCATGCTTGCTTATTATATATTTTTTTCAAAACATTTCTTGTCATATACATGTGAAAATAGAACAAGTCATAGCGCCGAAGTACGTCGGCTCGCCCACATGTGTCCCGCGTCCGGGCATCCCGCGTCCGGGATGGAATTACGCCAGCTGACCAGGTGGCAATGCGTCTATAGCGCAACATGTGTCCCTTCCCCAAATCTCCCCATTTTCATATACATATCATATACATGTCATGTACATATCATATAAGCCGCATGCATAAGAACCCAAGGAAAGTCATGTGTCTATCGGGGTGACGTAAGGTCGGTAGCCCCCGACTACCTTATGGAATAACCACAGTCGCTTCGTCCCACCTTGAAGGAACAATCATTATAAGGCGAGACCATCAATGAACAGCAACACCACGAGACAACATAAAATAAAATTATAAAGCTTCTATGTAAGAAGTAATGGAAACCGATAAGCACGTACATCGAGACTCGAGTAACGAACACAAAAACATGGTCATCATGTCCCATTGGATCATCCACGGAGATATCAAGGCATTTCGATTTCATTTACAAAGGTTTCGGACGTTTGAACATTACTTTACCTTAACGCACAAGTTATGGATTCAATTCTATTGAATGAAAAAGGAACAAATTTAGGTGTCATTTCCGAGGGGTAGGACTTTTCCCGAGGGTCGGATTTCGACCTATAATAATTAGGACATGCCAAGAGAAGGAAAGGTGGACTTCACATACCTTTTCCGCTTTGCACCCGTCTCCAAACTCAAGCTCCAAGTTCGCCAAAATCTACAATTTGGTCACAGTTACCAATTGTTAATCTCAACCAATACTTGTTTATAAACAAAATTTGGGCAGCACCTCCCCTATACATATAACATCCCCGAGATTCATACTCGGCCAAAACAACAACAACCATACCAACAACAATATAAACAACATCAACAATCGACTAAAAACGCATTCTAGCGCAAATAGTCTTATTTTCCAAATAATGCAACAACTCCAAGTCCAACCTTATACTTACAACCCAATATCAATATGTTCATATTCACATACTAATTTAAGATCATTCAAACATAAACCAAGAGCATTCCAACAATACCATCAATATACTACTTACCCATATCTTCCAATTTATGAAACAACAACAACATTTTTCCTTCTTTCAAATTCAATCACAACAACCCAATTTTCATTCCTCCAAACCATTAAATCTTTATTCTAACATCATAGAACCTACCATAACAACAATTTCCATTCTAAATAAAATCAATTCACCACGCCCTTCCACAATCTATCATTCGGCCAACATACCCCACATGTATATTTTTCATGAAATTCCATAGCTTCTACACTTAACAACAACAACCAACACACAACACAACATATACAACACATGCACACACCCACGGTTTGCCCTTATGGTCACGGCTACACACACACATGCTTCCATCACACGAATTCCATCCCTTTTCATACACCACAACATGCACAACATCCATAACATATAAAAGAGGATGAACTCTTACCTTTTTTACTTGAATTCTTCACTTGGCTACAATTGAAAACTTGCCAAGGTTGTTGTTTTCCTTGCTCAAGGGACCTTCCACTATGTTAAGAACTCTCCAAGGAATTGTTTGGCTAGGAAAAACAAGTTGAGAACTCTTTTTTTTTTTTTTTTCTACAAGGGCCGAATGGCCATCCCTTTTTTTTTCTCTCTTTCTCACTTTCTTGTCTCTTGAAAACTCTAGGGAAAAATAAGATGAATTAGTCATCTTTCCCCTTATATATATATATAGTCCCTTCCAATGATAATTGAACATTTTGCCCCTAGTTTGGCTTGATTCCATTTGGCCAAATATTGCAAGTGGGGTCCACGGCCAAGTGGCCACTTTCTTGAAATTTCTAGGAAATTTCTTATAATTCATGAAAAACATTTCCCCTAGTTCCAAATTTGCCCCTAGCCTTTCTCCATATTTCCATGAGTCGTTTTGCAAATTTACCTTTTTACCCCTGGCCTTTCTTAATATTCCAACTTTACATTTTCCATAAGCAACTTGTGTCACTTGCCTTGACTTACCCGAGGGTACAAAATACGGAATGTAACAAAACCGTATACATAGCATTTCAAATCCAATCGTATCAAAGACATACGGTCCATAGCTTGACCACATTAGGGATGCCAACATCAGGAAGCAAATATGAATCACAAGCATGCTCGGATTTTAAGAATAGAATTACCCCCAAGGCTCATAACATATCACAACTTACTTGCGCTTCAGACATGCCAAAAGAAAAGAAGGATAAGCTTCACATACCTTGATTGCTTCCTAAGCTAATCCAAACTCAAGTCTCAGCTTCTCAAAATCTACAACACGTCATTAGACATCAAACATTAGTCATAGGCACCTCGGAATCCCATTTTAAGCTCGCACTTTATTTACGGAAATTTGGGCAAAGCATTTCCCCCGTAAATTCAACACCCCGAGAATTTAACTCGGCCAATTCTTCAACAACAATACCAATAACCATATAGACAAGATCAATAACCGAGTTCAAACGCATTCTAATATTAGTAATTCTTTTTCATATAATTCGACAACATTCCATTCATTCAATTCGACTACATACGTTCAAACCAACATCGACGCCCACATATTCAAATACTAATCCGAGATCATTCAAATAAGATTCAAGAATGCTTCCAACAATCCACACAATACTCTAAATGTTATACCTCGCATTTTATGCGAATTCGGAAAAATTGGAAACAAGTCGGAATGATAGGAATTAAGGTTTCCATTGGATTCTACTTAGTGTGCATGTGATGTTTTGGAAACTAGTGACGTGGAAATATTGGAAAAGACTAAGGGCAAAATTGGAATGTCGGAAATTGGTTTCATGAATCACCAAAAATATGGACTAAGTAGTTGGGCTTGAAAAAAAAAAGAAAAATCAAGCCCAAAGGAGTAAGGGTGGCCGGCCAAAGCACTTGGCCCAACCCATGACTTAGTCATGTGACTAAGTCATGTGATAAATAAGTATAAGAGGCCATAATTCATGAAATTCTCTAGAAATTTCAAGACAAGCCAAGGATGAGAAAACAAGAAAAAAATTGGAGAACAACATTGAGGCCATTCGGCCGCTAAGGGAAACCAACCCTCCAAAATCTTGTTCCAAAAATTCTTGTCTTGTGATTTTCCTACTAAATTAAGTGCCCTTATCAACTTGGTGTGATTGGTTTGGAAGAAAGAGGGCTTGTTTCTTCAAATAGACAAGTTGTTCTAGTGAAGAAGTTTGAAGAGAAAGGTAAGGATTCATCCCTTTTATTTATGTTTTGAAGGTTTGTTTGTGTTGTGGAATATGTAGATGAGTAGAAATCATGAAAATATGGAAGCTTGCATGGTAGAAGTAAAAGCATGCATATGGCCGAATGTATGCAATATAGTTATATTGGATTTTGTGTTGAATTCTAGTTGTAGTTATTGTGGAGATTGTATTGGAAATGAAAGTTGAATGGAAAAGGAATGAGGTTGGAAATTGGCCTTTGGCCGTGTGGCATATGGTAGGAGGAACATGTTGAATTTATTTTGTTTAATGTGTTAGTTGTGTCGTCATGATCGTTATAATGTAAATGAAGCAATTACGGGTTGAGTTGGTATGAAAACGGAATGTAGGAACTTATGTCGTATTCATATGATTTTATGACATTATGGAAATTAAGATATTAGAATGTGAATTATGATTATAGTTGATGGAACTTAGAAGATGGGAATGTGTTATGTATGTGTATGTTAAAGATTGGAAGATTTGGATAAATTGTGACTTTGGTGGAAAGTTGTGTATTTTGTATAATTTGTGTATATATGGTAGAAATGATATGAAATGCTCCCGATTGGTATTGTAATGATTTTGGTTAGTAATGAATGTGGGTATGATGGTGTTGATCTGAAAATATGAATTCGAAATGGAAATTGTTGCATTATGTCGAAAGGTTGGCTAGTTATGTTATATTGTGTTGTGTTGTGGTTATTGATGTTTTGGTGTTGTTGTTGGGTTGTTGTTGACTATTTTGGGCGAGTTTAATTCTCGGGGTGTGATTATAGAAGTGCACGTAAATTTCTGTGAGTCGGATGGAAACCAAAGATTGAAATATCAACTTGCATGAATAGTGACTGGTCACTATGACCATTTGCAAATTTTCGACAAATGGATGAGTTTCGACAAGCGTAAAAAGGAAAA
>NW_026713943.1:0-35944 GCF_029784015.1 Lycium ferocissimum | reverse complement strand
AATATATGTTATTGACATGCATGATTTGTGTTTCAAAAGCAAGCATTTTGGTATTTTTGTTATTGTACTCATTTTTTTACTTCTTATTTCGGTTATAATCCTATTCTTGTATTTTATGCTTTATATACTCAATACGTATTTAAATACGACCCCACTTTCTTCGGGGCTGCGTTTCATGCCGCAGTGTACTGATTCTTGCTTAGGTGATCCTCCCGAAACTTAGGGCTCTTACTCATCTGTCTTGGAGTGCTCAGTTGTTTCGGAGCCTAGACTTTTAATGTGAATCTTCGATATATGTATATGTTTATTCGGGGTACGGCGGGGCCATCCGTCCCATCATATGTCCGGTTGATACTCTTAGGTCCGTAGATATATGTGTGGGTACGTATATAGGTGCTATTTAGTTGTGTATATACGACTTATGTTTTGGGACGTTCCCATTCGTAGTGGCAGCCTTGTCGGCTTGCGTATGTATATATATAGTTGGGGCATTTCCACTTGTTATGAGAGCCTTGCCGGCTTATGTACGATGTTATCTGTTGGTAGTTGTGACTCCACAGGAGACAGGTTGTCTTGATATATATATATATATATATATATATATATATGCGACAGTTTTGAGATGACGTCTTGCCCTTTTATATATGAGTTCCTTATCATGCTAGTGGTGGACTGATTATATCTAACAAGTGTGTATACGAGTGTCTAGCTCGGGCACTAGTCGCGGCTTACGGGGTTGGGTCGTGACAAGAATTATCCAACCCATGATCTTGAGCTAGTGGCAGTAATTCATGCTTTGAAAATATGGAGGCACTACTTATACGGTGTCCATGTTGATATCTATACTGATTATAAGAGTCTCCAGTACATCTTTAGGTAGAAGGACTTGAATTTACACCAGAGGCGATGGCTAGAGTTGCTGAAAGACTATGATGTGGATATTCCGTACCATCCCGGGAAAGCTAATGTAGTAGCCGATACGCTCAGTCGTAAATCTATGGTAGCTTGTCATATGTGCATCCACAAAAAAGAGAAATGGTCTGTAAAGTTCATCAATTAGCTAGCCTCGAATTTAGATTAATAGATTCAGGTGATGCAAGAGTTACTGTTCAAGACACAGCGGCGTCATCTTTGGTAGCAGAAATAAAAGAACGTCAGTATGAAGACCCTGTTCTAGTTCATTCGTATACGTCACCCCTCGAGAAAGAAAAGACACCCTTTGTAATTACAGGTGATGGAGTACTCAGATATCGAGGTAGATTATGTGATCCTAACGTTGCAGGACTTCGTCAACAGGTTATGGGGGAAGCACATCACTCTTGCTATTCTATTCATCCGGGCTCAACCAAGATGTACCATGATCTCAAGGAAGTCTATTGGTGGGATGGTATGAAAAGAGATATAGCAGGATTTGTTGCTTAGTGTCCGAATTACCGCAAAATAGAACACCGAAGCCGGAGGGGGTCGATTACGAATTTTCGACATGGAAGTGGGAGGTAATTTATATGGATTTCATTATGGGTTTGCCCCGTACCCAGCGGAAGTATGATTCCATATGGGTCATAGTTGATAGGCTCACAAAGTCAGCCCACTTCATGCCTGTGAGAATTACTTATGCAGCCAAGGATTATACGAAGCTTTATCTTAAAGAAATTGTACGACTTCATGGTGTTCCCGCGATTATTATCTCAGATAGGGGAACACGAGTTCCAAAACGAAAGTCTTTTCGAGAATGGATTGGAGACTCGGGTGAGTCTTGTGCGCATTTCACCGCGACGGATGTGTTATAGCCCGTACTTTGTACGTTTGGATATTTCGAAGTCGTCGTGGGAAGTTAAGGACGAGATCATTTTCAAAAATTATTTTGATGTACGAGTTGTTATAAATATAATTTATGACTATTATTAGTATGGGAATATTGTGAGAGGTGTGGAAAATTCGCAAAATGGTTCATGGAAATATTTAAAAAGGCTAGGGGCAAAATGGTCATTTCACGGGAATTCAAGAAAATTCCAAAGGGGCCATATTGGCCATGTGAAGAAAAGAATGGAAAAAGGATGACTAAAATAATAAGTCATCTTTTAAAAAATAATAGAATAAAAGAAAGAAAACTCTAGAAAAATGAAAAGGAAAAGAAAGAAAAATCTAGAGAGAGGGCATGTGCCCCTCACATGCATGCAATATGAATGTATATATATATATACTCATTCATCTTCTAACATAAGGAAGACTTGGGAAAAAAAAAAAAAAGAGAGCAAGAACAAGCTTAGGCCATTCGGCCAAGCTTTTTAATTTTTGCCCCTTGAGATTTTGTTCCAAAAATTATTTTCTTGTGGTATTCCTACTAATTCAAGGATGCTCTTCAACGTGGTATAATTCTTTTAGCAAGAAAGCTACGTTGGTGGCGAGTGGAAGTTTGGAGAAAAGGTAAGAATTTTATGTTCTTTATATATATGTTATGGAAGGTTATATGTGTTGTAGTATGCGGAAATGAATGGAGGTATGAAATTGGGTGTGGCCGTATGGAATTGTGTTGATGGAGAAGGATGATCAAATTTTATTTGTTATGTTAATTGTGTTGTTGTGGCTTTGTAATGTAAATGGAAGGATACTAGTTCAAGTTAGTATGAAAATTTGGTTGTTAAGTTGTTCTAGGAAATTTTATGATTTTATTATAACTTATGAAATTGTGGGAATGGAATTGTAAGATGCAAATTGTTGTTGTTGTTGATGAAGTTGGAAGATGGAAATATGTTATGAATATGTATGTTGAAGACTAGAAGTTTTGGATGGATTATGGTTTTGGTGAAAAATTTGTATACTTTGTATATTTTGTGAATATTTCGTAGAAATGATATGAAATATCTCCAAATTGCATTGTAATGATCTTGATTAGTAAATGAATATGAGAAGGTTGGTATTGATTTGAAAATGTGAAGTTGGAATGAAAACTATTACACTATGTTGGAAAGGAGACTAGTTATGCTATATTGTGTTTTGTGATGATTGTTGGTGTTGTTGTTGAATTATTTTGGCCGAGTTAAATTCTCGGGGATGCTATATGTATGAAATCTTTTGCGAAATTTCGGTAGACAAACATGAATTTAAGTTGAACTCTTGGAAGCTACAACTCACAATTGGTAAACATGACCATTTGTAGATTTTGGAGAAAACGGGATTCGAATTTGAGAAGCTTAGAAGCGGAAAAGGTATGTAAGGCTCACCCTTTCCTTCCTTTGGCATGTCCTAGATGTACTAGGTACGGATCTCGATCTCGGGGATCATTACGTTCTCGAAAAATCGAGTTTAATTTTTGGTTACTATTCATTCGGTACAATTGAACTACCTTTCTCCCTTTTGTTGGAAAAAAATGCTCAAACTTCCATAATTTTCCCAAACGAACTCGGATTGCTCCTCGAAACTTTCATATATGCTTCCATAGAATCTAAAGTTCATAAAATTGTGTACGTCGCCTCGACTTGGCCCGAGGGGCCCGCGACCCCCGAGACCCGTTTGTATCGTTCTATTTGTCTCATTTCCATACGATAATTAAGGGAAACCTTTGGCTATCGTTTCGAGTTTGATATGACTCGTAGGTGTTCTCCGATATAAGTATACGGATTACGGTACAAGTATTACGCCTTGATCATTCTAATATGAATATTTTGATATAAGTATTCCGACACGAGTATATGATGGAAGTATTTTGATATGAATATTTTGATATAAGTATTCGATATAAGTGCGCTAATGTGAATATATGGTTTGGGTATGTAATTTGATCTAAGAAAACCTTATGAGTAATTTGATATAAGTATTTGATAGAAGTATTCGTTATAAGAATTACTTGTACTTTGATATAGGTATTTTGACATAAGTATTTTGATACAAGCATCACACGAGTAATTTGCCACGGGTATTTTGATATAAGTGCTCCGATATAAACATTACCGAAATGAGCACTCCGATATAAGTAATTTGATATAAACGTTACGAAAGTATTTTGATATAAGTATTCGACAATAGCATTCGACATGAATAATTTGCTACGAACATTCGGTCGGGAATAACCATTCGGATGTTTTGGTTGTCAAACGATTATGATTGTTCTATTGAGTCTTCGGATGTTGGTATATGTGTATGTGCATGTATGTGTGATATTGTCCGTTTTGGATACTTGACCGTGGTGTGCCATGATTCTTGTGGCGCGCGTGTTTATGTGTGCTATCGTCCAATTTTGGATACTTGACCGCGAAACGTGACATGTTTTGGATTCTTGGCGCGGGTATATGCGTGATATCGTCCGTTTGACCGTAGGCCCAATGTGTGTGTTGTGTATGTGTGGTTTCGCCCGTTGGATTCTTGGCGTGTGATGTGATATGTGTTTACAGTTGGGATTATAACCGGTCGTTTAATGTCGGCCCTATAAATTGTTCTACTTTCTACATACATGAGATAGAGATTGTACAAAAAAACGAAGTATCTTGGTATTCGATTATCATATTGGTTTTCGTACTCGACTTCGGTTATGATTTCGTTTCTCTTCTGCTTTGCATACTCAAGATATTAAAGTGCTTTCTTCGGGGGCCACGGCATTTCATGCCGCGCACGTACTCCCGGATGAGCTTGAAGTTATTATAGAAGATGTTCCGGCGGAGATGGCAAGCTCCATTTTCCCGGAGTGCCGCCGAGTCGAGTTTGTTTGTTATGACTTACGGATCCGTGTTAGAGACTTTGCGAGGGAACGACATCGTGGGTATGATATGTCGATCTGTCGGCGGCTCTGATACGTTATATGTGTTGGTTCGTTTGACTAGGTTTTATGTAATTTGAAGGCAACGAAAATAATTATTTACGAAAGTTGTATTTGTATTTTACCTTTATTCGAAAAAATTTTATGTGCATAATAGGAGTCTGTGGGTTCGCTCGGCTCCGGATGTGGGGTCGGGTGCCCATCACACCCTAGTAAGGTTAGGGTGTGACAAGATGGATAGGCGGACCGTACTATACAAACCCTTGAGGATATGCTTAGAGCTTGTGTAGTTGATTTTCAAGGTAGTTAGGATGACCATTTTCCTCTTATTGAGTTTGCCTATGATAACAGTTACCATTCCAGTATTCAGATGACTTCTTATGAGACCTTATATGGGAGAAGATGTAGATCGCCCATAGGATGGTTTGATGTCGGGGAGAATCTGTTAGTAGGCCCAAAATTAATTTGGCAAGCAGTTGATAAGGTGAAAATGATCCTAGAAAGATTGTTAACAGCTCAGAGTCGACAGATATCCTATATGGATAATCGGCGATGCAAGCTAGAGTTTGAGATAGGCGATTGGGTTTTCCTAAAGGTTTGCCTATGAAAGGAGTGATGAGGTTTGGCAAGAAGGGGAAGTTGAGCCATCAATATATTGGGCCACATCAGATCATTCGTACTATGGGTAAGGTGGCATATGAGTTAGAATTGCCTTTTGAGTTAGAGTCTGTACATTCGGTATTTCATGTGTCTATGCTTCGTAAATGCATCGGAGATCCTTCAAGAGTTGTACCAGTAGATGATATCCAGGTGACCGAGTAGTTATCATATGAAGAGGTTCTAGTGGCTATATTTGATAGGCAGGTTCGTCAGTTACGAACCAAGAATATAGCTTCAGTTAAAATCGTGTGGAGGAATAAGAATGTTGAGGAGGTGACTTGGGAAGCGGAAGAGGCAACGAAGATTAAGTACCCGCATTTGTTTCTAGCAAAGACAAGGGGCTCAGTCTGTGGTATCATCACCCCCAGGTGTTATTCCATTTTCAGTTATCGTGATTGGTCGTGTGAGGTCATGGTATTGTATGTTGCAGTATGTGGCCCTGTGTGGCATCGTTTAGATTGCTGTGTACAGGTTGGCTGGGTATATGTACAGGGAAAACACTGCCAAAATTTTTATAGCCCATAATTGTTCAAACATTCGGGGATAAATGTTCTTAAGGGGGAAAGAATGTTACACCTCTTGTCCACGTCGTAATAGAACCTATGGTTTCATAGTCGGGTATACCTTTGGAATTGAGACCAGTGTCTGAGTTTTGGAGATAGAAAGTGTCTTACCCCATGTACAAGGGTACCAGCAGGTGTTCCCGGTAATTTATAGGATTAGAAGTTCAACGAATCGAATCGATGCGACCTGAGCTTAATCTGAGAAAATCTGCAGACACCAGTCATCGTCGATGGGCCATCGACATGCTCGACGGACCATTGTTGTGCGGCGTTGATAGGGTTCCGCAGCCCTGAAATCTGCTGGCATAGGTCGATGGGCAAGTCGACGGACCATCGATGGTCCATGACCCTATTTCTCATTTTCTCTCTTCCATATCAGAGAAAACCCTAGTATAATTACTCCCAACATTTTCTACCTTTATAGTGGTGATTTGGCAAGATCCGAGCCCCGTGAACCCGAGCTTGTGAAGAAGAAGGTTGTTTCTAGGGTTTCTTCAAGTTGTGAAGCTTAGGGAGTTAGAGTTGAAGTTGATCTTTAGAATCTTAGACCCCTCAAGGTATGTAAATGATTTCTACCCTTACATTTAAGTTGATTATCAAGAGTTTTAGTGGTTTTAAGTGAAGAGAGGATACTTAAGTATATTTTTGATATGTATGTGTTGTCGTTGTTGTTGTGGGTATTGTGGTTAATGTTAGCTCGAGTGTGAAGTTGAAAAGTTGTAAGCTTACAAGGGAAATGTTGCTCACAATCCGTTAAGCTATATATGTTTTTATAGATGATTAGTAAGCAAGGTAAATAGTCTAATTAAGGCCTATGTTATCTTAATTGTAGAGTTACAAGTTCAAGAGGTAGATGTTGGATGATTGGATATACTTCAAGGTATGTTAAGGCTATCCTTTCCTTCTTTTGGCATGATCCTATGATATGAGGCAACAAGCGAGTAAGAGAGCTCCCATATTACTCTACTCTTAGAAGCATTAGGAGTACTTCAGTCTTTGATGTTCATGTGCCTCGTTTATGAGTGTTCCTTCTGTTCATGGGTCCAGTTCTATGTATACAGTTTTTTCATGCATTACATTCATTAGATATCTATGTGCACTGACCCGTGACCAGAAGGCGTTATATACGTGAATATTAGATATATATGGGGTATGAGAAGAGGAATAGGCGTTATACACGCATTACCACCTGATCAGCTGGTGCAACATGATGATGACATAAGGATCGGGCTGCACGTACCACAGCAATGTATATGATGATGGCTGCTGAGAGGCCGATATGATATGATGGGATGCCATAGAGGCTTGACAGGCGCTATATACACGCATATACATACATACGTATGACCTACATTGATAGGAATGAGTATGCACATTATGCGCCCACAGAGGCGTTGTCAGTTATACAGATTTATGTAGATACATACAGATAGTAGTTCATATGTAGATAGTCATTTCAGCTTATGAGTTCAGATCTTATTCATGATTCTTATATATACATGTTGTTCTTATGCCTTTCATATTCAGTACATTATCCATACTGACTCCCCGTTGCTCGGGGGGCTGTATTCATGCCTGCAGGTTAAGGTAGACCGACAGGTGGTCCAGCTTAGTAGGAATCCTATTCAGTAGTGGTCAGTGCGCTCCATTGATCCGAGTCAGCAAAGATATTTTTGGTATGCTAGCCTTTTGAGTTGTACAGGTGCACATGGGTATGACGGGGCCTCCGTCCCGTCCTTTCTACAGCTTTTATTCCGAGAGGACGCAGACAGATTGCATGTATTAGTCGATCATATAGCCTTGTCGCCTTCATTCTTTTGTGTACGGTATATGTAGCGACACAGCTAGCTTGCACTTTTCTTTCGCATGTTTATGTATATACGATTGTACGAGTTCATGATGTCACCCTTTTATGAGGCTGTATGAGATCAGTTTCAGTCACTTGTGGGCCTTTGATGTTCAGTGAGGTTCAGATAAGAGTACGAGGGTGTTTGGTAGCTAAAGGTCAGACACTCATCACGACTCATCCGTTTGGGTCGTGATAGGCTGGCACCCACACTAACTTCTAGTGGGTGAAGCAATACGCCTAACCATCTACTCATTCAAGTCCATTTTTATTTAACTAATTCCTAATAGTTGAACACAAGATAAATAAATAATTAGTCAAGCCATAAAATAATAACATAAATGCGGAAGTCCTAACTATTACAACCCAAAATTCGAAAGTCACCATACAAGGACTCTAATCCAAAACATGTCTAAGGAATGTGTACTGTCTGAAATAAATAACCATATCTTCGGGCGGCCTGGCATGGATAACAGCTCACCCTCAATTGGTCAGCAAATGGCCTCAATGCTAAATATGAGATCGGGTAGCAGTCTCCAGATCGCAATCTGCACTCAAAAGAATGCAACAAGATAGTATCAGTACAAACATTATGTACCGGTAGATATCATAGGCCGACTAAGATTAGTATCATGCATGAATTATAAAATCAATAAAATAGACAGTCCAATCAACAACACATAATCAAATAGCCCAACAACAAGTCAACCAATGATATTAACAATCAAGTCACCGAATGATCTCAAAACTCAAGTCAACAGAAGCAAACAACGGAAATAAGTCTACCAACAACATTCACAATACTCGGTCCCTGACAACTCGTGTACATACATACTAATTGGGGTCAGCCCAATAATCATGACCTGCAAGGGACCCATAGTGTCCATGTACCACTCGTTCTGGAATGAACCTCAAACCACAAGCCTATAATATAGGTCACATCCTCACCCCTGGTCAAATGTGGCTTTTCATATCTAGGTCTCATCCTCACCCCCGGTCAAATGAGCCTTTCCATATATATATTTCTTGTCACCTCACTTCCAACAATCGATTAATAATTTGTATCTTAATTTCATCAAGAATATCATATTAACTTCTTACCACAATTATCATCAAACGGTAGGTCACAACACAACGAATAGTGGCACTAAGCCCGTATAATCACCTAACCAGTGGGATATGGGAATTCAAGCACACACATTATGCCTGAAGACTAAAAATGCTTTCTCTTATCAATTTCACAATGCATACAATCAACTAACCAAATTCTAACCCAAGTAGACCATAACCAACCTCAACTACAGAACTGGACCAATGTGAATCAGTCCGCTATAGCCTTTCCCTTTTGTGAAGCCTCGGGACGCTCAAAGTCGAGTAATTAATATGCTAAATAAGCCATAAACATTCTAGTCAACAATATCAATACAATGCACATCTTTCTACCTTACCCCTTTGTAATGGGTGAATGATTACTAGGCGTAAATCATCCTAACTTTGGCCTTAGCAACCACAACTATCAATTTATAAGATTATTCAACCAAGTTATCTTTTACAAGCAGTTTCTATGGTCAAGCTACCATTTTTATGGAACCCTAAGTCTGAATTCGCATAGTTCATGCCTTTAATGGTTCAATTCTTGATTAGAAAGTGATAACCCAAGCCTTTAGATGATAATCCAACAACAACAATCATCACCCCCCAACTATTGAAAGTCTATTAAGTTCTAGCGTTACTATTCCCAATTCACCATTGTAGACCCATTAGAAAGATGATAATCTTAGAGATGAACGCGTAATGAAGGAAGGAATGGTTGAGACTTATTTCTCAAGAATACTCTTTCCCTAGCTTAGGATTTCGCCTAGGTGCTCCTTGGAAACTGTTTTGGAGTCTTATGAATAAAGAATTCGGAACTAAGTGTTCAAAAATCGGGATTATGTCCCCGTCGACTGCTGCAATGGTCAAACTGTCACTGTAGCGGTTCGGTTATAGCGGGCAAGTGCCCGCTGTAGAAGACCAACTCTAAATCTTCCCTCCGCTATGGCTAACATGGTTCCGCTATAGCGCCATCGCTACAGCAGTTCGGTGACCGCCATTGCGGACACACCTAAAACCTACTGACCATAGTGGCGAGTGACCCGCCGCCACAGCGGCCCAGCCGCAGCGATACATCCCCCGCCGCAGCGGTAGCACTGAGCCAGTAAGCTCGCTAATTTCACAGTTTTTCACTCTACCACGCAACACTTTATTCCAAGGCCTCACAAACATAAACAAATCATGAACATAAATGTAAAAACACCATACGGACTCACCCGTAGCCTCGGAATTTCCAATGGAGGCCTAATTTCCTACGTCACCCCCAAACGGACCCTACACAACCAAACAATCATCACAAACAAACCAATTTTTCCAGTTCTTAGACTTCTACCTTTGAGTTTCTATTAGCTCATTCTACTCTTGGAAAGGTTCTATTTGGTAGGGCGATCCTAAATTTTCCATAATGACCCAGAGGGTCGTTACAAAAACATAAATGCGTATTGAGATATCATCTGCAAGTAAGCATGTTCATGTTTTGTGTATATAACAAAAATCAGATATAAAAATAATGCACATATGAACAATTTCCACCTACGATTTTCTTGCTCATTACTTAGCCAACGAAACCAATGACATAAAAAAGATATCACTACGAGAAAATTGTGTTTTTAAAGATAATGTAAAATTTGATTTGCCAATTGTTTATAAGATTATTTTAAAAAACAAAAAAGTTTTAGAAATAATAATTTGCTAACACCTTGTCTAAAACTAGGTATCTTCCATAAATATAATCAACCATCTTAAGATACATTTTCGGTCAAACTTTAAGTATAAAGGTTCGTCTAAACTGATAGTTAGCAAGCTAATAACCAAATTAATGACCTAGGTGAATTTAATTATTTCTACAAGTTAAATATTGCTACGTTTTTACAAATTAAAAATCATTAAGAATATACATGTATAATTCCTTTTTTTTTTTTTTATAAAAATCAAAAAAATAATAATAATGAAGCTAATGACTAGTATAAGGTTTAACCTGTCTGTGATGTGATTCACTGGTGGTATAGTCCATATTGTTGCTAGTGATGCTACAACATAGAATAAAAGCAAGTGTAAATTGTTAATCTAACAAATCAAATGAAATATTCTTTATAATATAATTATAAGCTCCATTATCTTAAAGGAAAAAAAGCACACATACACACACACCTCAGAAAATAGTGTTCATTAATTAGAATTATTTAAAATTGGAATACCTATAAAATTGGAAGTTAGCACTCGTCTTCTTAATGACTAAACCATAAACTATAATTTGTGGCATCACATACACCTGACTCTTTTGAGATACTACTCTCTATCCATACCATTTGTCTTTCTGTTTTTTTTCACATCTCTTAAAAAATATAAAATAATAACATTAATCACAAAAAAAGATTGTCCAAGCTCGTCACGATCCAAAATCCCCAAATAGTAACTAAGTCGCGAACATAAATTAAATACAGAAATATAAAATAACAACCCGCAGTAAGTCTGATAAAATAGTCAAAGTTAATACATCTACAAAAACCTGGAAGTCATAAGTACAAGAGTTACTATCCGGAATACAAGTATATAAAATGCTACATAAAACTGACTAAAATGAAGAAAGATAGAAAGATAATGACAAAAGTGAAGTCCGGTGCTGTGGAACCATCATCAGCTCACCTTAGAATCCAAGGTATGCCTCAGTGATCAAAAGAATCCCGACCTATACTCATTCCCAGATCCGAAATTGCACACCAAAGGTGCAACAAGTATAGAGTAAGTACGTGTGTAACTGTTATACCTCGCATTTTGTACATTTGAATATTCCGAGTTAATGGCGGGAAGTTAAGGACAAGGTTATAATTTTTTTTTAGAATGTATAAGTTGCGTATTCATCCTTTTTATTGGAATGGAGCATTAAGGGTAAATTTGGGATAAGGAGAAATTGGAGGCTAAAAGTTGGAAAAATGATTTCGTGAAATGGCCAAGGTGGCCGTCCATGTTGGCATGGGTCCCACCCATGGTTGGCCAATTAATGTAAGCCATTAAAGGGGATATGTGCTTATCTTATATTGCAAGACATGCATATGTGGGCAAGGGTTGACCAAGTCAAGGAGTTATTCATCTTTTACAACTTAAAGAAATTTCTAGAAAATTGAAGAAAATTGGAGAAAAAAAAAGAAGAAAAGAGAGAAAAAGGGTGCACATGACCGGCCCTGTGCACCTAATTATACATATATATATATATGTGTGTGAGTCATGAAAGGCAAGACAAATTGTCATTTTCATCCTAGAAAATTCAAGAAAAATGAAGAAAGAGAGAGAAGAGAGTGTTCGGCCAGCCTTGGCCGAACATGGTCATGGGGGGGGGGGGGGGGGGGTTTGGTCAAGAAAAATTCTTTCTCCTAGCTTTCCCACTAATTGGAAGGTCCTCGTCGACGTGGAGTAGTTGTTGGAACAAGAAAATCGTTCGTTCTTGCAAATGGTGGTCCTAGCCGAGGAGACAAGTTGAAGGGAAAAAGGTAAGGTTCAATCTTCCTTACATGTTTTATGGGTGTTTATGCATGTTGTGATATGTAGAAAATAATGAAGTTCATGAATTTAGGGTGTTGTGTTGGGTGGCCGTGGATATATATAGTGTGGTGTAAAAGTGTGGAACAAATTTTATGTAGTATTTTAGTTGTTGTTTGTTGTGGATTATGTAATGAAAATGAAGGTTTGATGATTCAAATGGAAGTCGTAATTGTTGTGGGCTGATTTAGAACGTAATGTGATTTTAATATAGATGCTTGAATTGATGAAAATGATGATGATAATGTATGGATTTGTTGACATAATTTATGAATGTGAAAGAAAGGTGTTGGTAGTGTTCTTGTTGAATTGGAATGGTTTCGGGTGAAAAGCATGTATTGGTTTGGCTTGTTTGATCATTGAGCGGATTGTTGAAATGTTCTTGAATCTTAATTGAATGACCTTGGATTGGTATGTGAACTTGAGAGCATTGGTATTGAATTGATCATATGTAGTTTATTTGAATATAAATGAAATGCTGTCGAATTGTGTAGAAAGGAATTATTGATGTTAAAATGCGTTTTGAATCACTTATGGATATTGTTGGTATGGTTGTTGGTTTGGTTGTTGTAATTTGGCCGAGTTGAATTCTCGGGGATGTTAAAGTTATAGGGGAAACGCTGCCAAAATTTTTGTGGACAAAGTGTTAATTTGGTATTGGATGCTTAAGTATTTATGGCTAATGGTTAATACCTAATGACATCATTGTAGATCGTGAGGAGTCGAGACGCAAGTTCGGATTAGCTTAGGAAGCGGCTAAGGTATGTAAAGCTCACCCCTTCTTTCTTTGGCATGTCTTAGTGAGAAGTAAGTTATGACACGTACCCCGAGGTAATCCTACTCTTGCGGTCCGAGCATGTTTATGATCCATATTTGTTTCTTGATATTCATATTCTTAATGTAGTCAAATTATGGTCTTTATGTTTTTCGCATGAATGGGTTTCAAGGATTGCATAAAAGTTTGTTTTCGAAAAAAGTTTGTTTCCTAAACGATTCTGAAACTACGAACGTCCGTAACTTTCACAGAAAGGCTCGGATCGCTTCGAAATGTCTATGGAAAGTCCTAAAGTGAATAAGGTTCGTAACTTCCGAGGCGGGCTCGGATTGATTTGACATATGGCCATGACCTCTACGACACTTTGCTATGCTTATGATATATGTTATGTTTCCGAGAGACGTCCGAAAGATTTTTGATATAACTATTGTCCCGATTTTCAAATGACGATTCGTTTATGATTACTTCATTGAGTCTTTGATAATATTTTATGTGCATATGATTTCTTACTACTCGCTCGTGCCGCCTCAATATGTCGTTCACCGCGGCTCCGGGCCGGGCATGTATTCGTGCACCTCATTGCATTGTTCACTGCGTCCCTCACTAGAGGGCCGGGGCACGTTATATTTACCGCATCCCTTGCTAGCGGGGCCGGGGCACGTTATATGATATGATGATATGAGGGAGGTGGCCAGGATGGCATATGATGATTCCCTTACCGCGTCCCTCCTTAGAGGGGGCGGGCACGTTACATGTACATACATATGATTTTCTTTACTCTTTACATGATTTTACTTACCGTGTCCCTCCTTAGAGGGCCGGGGCACGTTATATGTACATATGATGACTTTATGATTTTACTCACCGCGTCCCTCATTAGAGGGCCGAGGCACGTTATATGTTTCTACGATGATTTTATGACATTGACATGTATGACATATGTTTTCAAAGGGCAAGTCTCACAATTCTCTGTACTCTTTACTTCAGTGTGATCCCGCTTATTACATTTCATGCTTTACATACTCAGTACATATTCCGTCTTCGACCCCTTTTCTTCGGGGCGCGCGTTTCATGCAAAATGCTTGTAGTACACCTGTGTGAGCTAAGATATTAGTAGAAGATGTTCCGGCGGATTGGCGAGCTCCATTTTCTCCGGAGTCCGCCGAGTCAGATTATTATGTTATGGTTTCATGTTCCATGTTAGAGACTTTGCAGATAGTGTCGTGAGTATAAGATGTCGGTTATGTAAGCGGCTATGTAAGCCGATGTATTATTGCGCATTGTATTATAAGTTTTATATGTTACAGATTTTATTTGATTCGAGAAAGGTAAAAAGCATATTGTTTTCTGAAAATCTTTCATTACGTACTTATGTTATGCCATGAGGCCCTAATATGATTATGAATGTCGTAAGAGTCAGCGGGTTCGCTCGGCCCTAGGTAAGGGTCGGGTGCCCATCACACCCTATCGGATTAAGGGTGTGATAGTACGACCCGCTTGGTCGTTATAGTCTTTTCGGCTCTCTTTGACCTTTCCCCTTATTTATTGGCTCACTTGAACCGAGGGGACCGTTGATGCGCTTCCCGAGGTGTTCGGATTTGATTTGAGTGACTTTTTGAGAAATTTGGCTTTACACGAAAAAGAGTTGACTCAAGGTTGACTTTTGGGTAAACGAACTTTTTTTGAAAGTCTATCGATTCTGAGAGGTCCGGACGGTCATTTGAACTAGTGCGCATATCTGGTTCGGTTCCCAATTCACTCGGGTGCATTTTGAGACTTGAGTTGGGAAGTTAAAATTGAGGTATCACGGGTTGACTCAGCCAGCGAGACCTCAATTGGGAATTTTGAGGCCACTAGTGCGTTTGTAGTGTGTTTTTATATGTGTCTGTGTATGTAGTTTGTGAGCAGATGGCCTCGGGTATTAGTTGAGATTTTCGAGTTTGAGATTGTGTTTATTCTGGGGAATCTGGTTCTGCTGCCCGCTACAGCGGCACCAGTACTGCATCAGCGGCACCCCTATAGCGGTTTCTTGGCTTCAGAAGCGGCTAAGGGAATTTGTGAGTGGATCGCCGTGGCGGTCTGAGTGGCTGTCGAGGCAGGACCGCTGCGCAGAAGGGGTATTAGCTGAGCCAGAGGCCTTTTAATATGTTAAAACCCTTAGACATTAAGTCATTTCCTATACTCATTTTTTAGGCTTAAGGAGCCGATTTTGGAGCGTTTTTCACTGAATTCTTCTCTAAGGTATCAATCTTGTCCCTAAATCATTCATTGGCTTTTCCTAATCAATAATCCATACCTAGATTTCTCTTAAATGGTAAGAGCAAGAGGGGGTTTTGTGGGTTTTCTACTCTAATGATCTTATGATGATAAAACCTTATTTATTTGTTTGATTTAGCATGGGTTAGCCTGATATTGATAGGTATTAGCTATTGTAACTTGAGTTTTCCATTTCCAAGGCTTAATTTGTGAATTTAAAGTTAGGGTTTATACCCAAATTTGGGGGTTTTGCCTAGAATCCGAAATTGAGTGAATTGTTGATTATTCTAGCTTGCTATTGATGGGAATTGATCACCTAGAGGCTTAATTTCATGTTGGGACCTTTAGATTCCTAATTTCACCTTTCTAGTTCGTAAACCCTATTCCATAGGTTGGGGATTTGGGTCTTGAATAGAAGTAGGGTTTGTTTGATATTTTTCTTGATTCTAATTCCATGATTCGAATATGCTTAGACTTTCTTGATCTCGAGGCTCAAAGGAAAGGAAAAGTAAGGTGTGATTGTTGGTGATATTGTTGTTCGACCTTCCAGGTAGGTTACGGTTTACCCCTGTGATGACACTTCGACTAGCAAAGCATATATTTAGATCATATTGTCAGAGATTCATTGTAAACCTTAGGGAATGAATTTTCGTTGAATATTGCCTTAGGTTTTGGTATTGCATATGTCTTGTTTGTGAATTAGGAGTAAATCAGAACGATGAAATTACTTGATATTGGTATTGGAACTTAGTGTACGCCTCGTTATTGGTATAGCCATTTTGGGATAGTTGGCTCTTATTGTTATGGAAATTGGAGATTCATTGTGATTGTTGTGTGGATCACTTGTTGATGATATTGGTACGCTGTGTGTGGCACTACTTGGACTTGATATTATTCATTGTTTGTACTTGCATCATTCTGTAATCATTTCATACCATCTTATTATGTTGTGTGACTGGCACTGTTGATGGAAATGAGAAGGAACATTGATGATTATGGAACATGGTAAGTCACCTCGAGTCAAAGGGCGGGGCTGATATGGAACACCGATATTGCGATACTTGTAGATAATTTGGTCCTCTGAGCTGTGTGCGGAGTGACGATGCTTGGACTTCACAGGCCCCCCATGGGTTGTACTGTCAAGGAGTGGAGGTATTCCGCTGTCAGAGTATAAGAGTACAGACATTGCATTGCATTGCATTCATATCTCATATTGCATTGCTTGATTATGCTTCGTGGTTTCTTATGATTTGGATACTGTGTTAGTCATATTCTTGGACTGTATTTGATATGGGCTACATGTTGATTTGCCTTGATGGGACTTGGTTTTTGGTATACTGGGATAATTGTTTCACTTGGGGCTAGTTGTTACATCAAGGCGTGATTATGTGAGTCAATTTCTTGGAAGCATGACTTGTACTCTATGGTTTGCTTGTTTTCTCTTACCTTATTGTCTTTATATATGTCAACTAGACTTAGTCGGCCTATGATACCTACCAGTACTTATTGTTTGTCCTGACCTGCACTTGCTGCATTCTTTTATGAATGCAAAGTTCCAGGTGGGATTGACCTCTATTTCCCGTGGCGGATACTCGTTCCGAGAGTTGTTGTTTAGAGTCAATAGGGTGAGCACGAGGACGTCCTCTGTAACAGCCTGTTTGGTCGATGTTACATTTTCGGCCCTTTTGACCCTTTCTCGAGCTTAGTTAGCTCACTTTTTACCCGAGGGGACCATCTACACGCTTCTTGAGGTGTTTAGATTTGATTCGGGCGACTTTTTGTGAAATTTGGGCTTAAAGAGAAAAAGAGTTGACTCAAAATTGACTTTTTAGTAAACAGACCTTTTTTAGAAATTCGTCGGTTCTGAGAGGTCCGGATGGTCTTTTAGAACTTGTGTGTATATCTGGTTTGGTTCTCAATGCATTCAGATAAATTTTGAGACTTGGGTTGGGAAGTTGGAATTGAGGTATCGGGGGTTGACTCGATCAACGAGACCTCCGTTGGAAATTTTGAGGCCACGGGTGCGTTCATAGCTTATTTTTATGTATGTCTGTGTATATGGTTGGTGAGCAGATGGCTTCAGGAATTAGTTGGAAATTCGGGTTGAGTTGTGAAATGGGAATATTTTTCTGGTGTCTGGTGCCCGCTTTGGCGAAACTAGCACCGTGGCAGTGGTATCGCTGTAGAGGCCACCCTTCCACTGAAGCGGTCTGTGCCTTTTGGGCATGACTCTAATTAGGCTAATTTATGGATTTAGAAGTTAGGGTTTATACCCAAATTTGGCGGTTTTGCCTAGAATCTGAATTAGAGTGAATTGTTGATTATTCTAGCCTGCTAATGATGGGAATTGATCATCTAGAGGTTTAATTTGATGATGGGACCTTCAGATCCCTAATTTCAGCCTTCTAGTTGATAAACCCTATCACATAGGTTTGGGATTTTTGAGTTGATAGAAGTACGGGGTGATTTTGATGTTCTTCTTGATTCTAATTCCATGATTCGAATATGCTTAGACTTTCTTGATTTCAAGGCTCAACGGAAAAGACAGGCTAAGGAGTGATTGTTTGTGTTATTGCTGTTCGGCCTTTCAGGTAGGTTTCGGCTTACCCTATGGTGAGACTTCATTTAGCAAAGAATATATTTAGATGTTATTGTCGGAGAAAGCTTGTAAACCTTCAGGTATGAATTTGGGTTGGATATTGTCTTAGGTTGGGCCCTAGTGTGATTGGGCTAGCCACCCCATTGTGTTGTGACTTGATTTGTTCTATTGTTGTTGGCTTGATGCCAAGTTGTGATGGTAGATATTGGAGACTATTGCTATAGCTTTTCGTGATATTGTAGTATCTTACTTGTTGACGTTTGATACGAGGATAGAGAGTTCTATATGGCTTGTGTAGCCTTTTCATGATATCATTGGCGTACCCATGCTTGGTACTTGTGATATTGATCGGACTGTTGGTGATGAGATCTTGCTTACTGTTGAGTTGATTTATATAAGTCTTGATAGGGCTTATTGTGTTGTGGATTCCGTAGCATATTCGTTGGCATTATTGCATTGATTTAGCATTATGCATTCATACATTCATACATGATGGAAATGGTTTGGAACTGATTTATGAAAGACTTATGGCATCTAGAAGAGAAATGTTTCAAATGCCCGATGGGAAATGGTTCCAGGTAATGTGATATTATATGATTTGATAAAGATCCTCCATGGGCAAAGATCTGGAGACTCGTTCATTCGTTGGGCAAAGATCCGGAACGAGTGGTACATGGACACTGCGGGTCCTCCATGGATTATAGTGATGAAAAGCCTCCGTGGGAAAAGATTCAAAGACTCATCTTTCTGTTAGGCAAAGATCCAGGATGAGGAGTACTTAGACTTTGCGAGTCACCCTGGGTTGTGCAACCAAGACGTCAATACTTCCATCCAGAGTACATGTGTACACAACATTGCATTTGCATTCATACAGTATTGCATTGCATTGCATTATGGCTTATATTGTGATGGTCTGGTGATTTACCTGTGTTATTTGGATTCGGACTGTACATATTGAGATTTGGCATACTTGGGTTTAGATGCTACAACCTAGCAGATGACGGTTACTTGGTTCTGGCTTGTGTTTGATTTATACTTGTTGATTTATCTGCTTATCTAACTCTATTGTCTGGATTATGTTAGCTAAACTTAGTCGGCCTATGTTACCTACCAGTACTGTGATTTTGTACTGACCTGTACTTGCTGTATTCTTTTATGAATGCAGAATTCCAGGTTGGATCTACTTTCATTTCTCGTAGCTAATAGTCGCTCCGAGATCTGCTTAGAGTCTACAGTGTGAGCACGAGACATCCGCTGCCTTGAAGATTCTTCTTTATCTATGTCTTATTTTTCATTCTGAGACATATTCAGACTTGATGTATTATTGATGTTCCAAACTTGTATATTTCTAGCTGGATGCTCTTATATGGATTAGACCAGACTCTGGGGTGTATTTTCTTATTTCCGCACTTGTTCTATATTATTATCATCAGACTTACATGATTTATTATCTTTCGCTTAGTTAATTATTTATTTATGTTTTTACCATCGTTGGGTTGTAAGTTCGCTTATCGAGGTGGAAAAGGTAATTGCCCGCAAGACTTAGCTAAATTGGGTCGTGATAAGTTGGTATCAGAGCCCTAGGTTACCCGATCTATAATACAAGAGCGCATCTAGTAGAGTCTCGTGGATCGGTACGATGAGCTCTGCACTTATCTAGGAGAGTCTATAGGACATTTAGGAAACTTCCAATTTTTTCATTCTCTCATGTGACTTCATTCAAATTGGTATCTAGACGATTTCAATTGTTATCTGAACTTTCTTATCTTAATCACCCACGGAGGGTGGACATTCGTCCCTAAATTCTTATGTGAATAGTGGATCTATGGCGTGTTGTGGTTTGGGTGCGAGATATGTTATTCTGATTCGGGAACGTTTATCATGTTCAGTCTTTAGTTATGGCCAGAGGATTCGAGTGTAGTTATTAGACTCCGGAGTCGTTATTTGACTCGTTTATTGTGAGAGTTCGTGAGAAATGGGAAAGATAGTTCAGAGGGTTGCTCGATGATATGATTGGTTTGACTTCAGCTTCGTCAAGGCTTAATGATGGTGTGTGTGACTCGGTTTCGACGATTCAAAGAATGAGAGATTCGAGTGTGAGAGTCGCGATGACTCGGTTGTTTTGGAGTCGTTATTTGACTCAAGGACATTGTGAGAGTCTCGGTGAGGAATGGAAAGATAGTTCGGCTCTGCTCGATGATATGATTGGTTTGACTTATTTTCAAGAGCTTAATGATGGTGTGTGTGACACTGGTGTACCAATGGTTGGTCGACGATTCAGCAATGGTAGAGTATTAAATGTCGGTATGTGAGAACAAGTGTAAGTTTAGTGAAGACATCGAATGTGGGCAAACATATCGCGATCGTGGGTAATAAAGAAAAGAAGTTGACATAAGGACCTGAAGGAAGACTTTTGTGGAAAGCACGTAGTAAAGTGAGACTTCATAGGATATCTTGGATGTGAGTACTTTTCGAGGGATTAGGAAGGGAAAAATTAGTATCTAGCATGGTTGTCGGGATAAAGTTGCGATCAAAAGTTATTCTTAATACGAGTTCAATGATGTTAAAAGACTGTCACGACCCAAACCGATGGGTCATGACTAATGTCCGAGTTGGACACTCGTATACGAACCTATTAGATATAATCAGACTGATACTAAGGACAATGTGGAAATCTGCAAAAGCATGTCGTGGACTCATAATGCCATCTATAATAATGAACATGTCTTATGAGCAGCCACATTTAACCCAACATAACAAAATATGCAAGCTGAGAAGGCTGCCACTATACACGGGAATATCTAAAACGAACTACATCTGTATAGCTGACCAGATCATATATGTACAACCCACATATGTCTACAGACCTCTAAGGGTATAGCAGAATCTATGTCAAAAGGATCTGTACCAAAATATCTCAAGCTCCGGAACAATGGAGCTCTCCAAGCAGCTGGGCAGAAGTCCTAAGCCGGAGGATCACCAAACTGGGTGTCTGTACCTGCGGGCATGAAATGCAGCCCTCGAAGAAAGGGGGTCAGTGCGAAAAATATACTGAGTATGTAAAGCACGAAGTACAATAAAGAAGATCATGACTGAGCAAAAAGTTGACAGGAGACGAGTATGATAATCAAAGATACCAATGCATCTGTGCCTTATAAGATGAGTCATGCATACATATATAATATACCGGTCCGACCCTCTAGTGAGGGACTCGGTGAAATAATCATATATATACCGTATCCGGCCCTCTTGTGAGGGACTCAGTGAAATATAATACGAACCCGGCCCTCTAGTGAGGGACTCGGTGAAATAGTCATATACCGTACCCGGCCCATTATAGGACTCGGTGAAATATATAATATACATACCCGCCCTCTAGTGAGGGACTCGGCGAACAATGCAATGAAACCGTCGTGCACGATTACGTATTATCATGAGCAACCACATTAAACTAAATCATCATCCGAGACTCAATAGAATAATGGGACTCGGTGAATGATATATTAACGGTATGCGCGAGTAGAATATCATGAGCAACCACATGTAAACTAAATCATCATCCGAGACTAAAATCGAATAGAATAATCGGTTTTTGGAAAACAAGAGCCAACACTTCGAGAATCAAAGACAACTATCATGTCGAGCCTTTAACATACATGTTCAACAATTAACTCCGGAGTAGTCTACATTTAAGAGTCACACAATATATCCACTTCGTTGTTTTTATATCGCTCAATTTATGTAACTCATGCAAAAGAAAGATAGGATAACTTCCATAACTAATCAACTTACTTTGGAGCCTTTAGAAGTAGTCATCATCAATGAATAAAATTGAGAAAATCTAGAAAATTGTAGGACTTTCTCTCGGGAAAATCTCCACAATCTCATATTCTCTTTGAAATCATAAACTTGAGTTCTTAAACACAAAATCATCATTATCATCTGTCACCATCATAAAATCATTCTTATCCTCCACATAATGAGAAGAGAGGGGTCTTTAAGAACCATGGACTTTTGGTTTTTGAGAAACAAGAAAGATGGAAACTTTTATGAAATCATACCATAGGAATCATGCCTTTGAAAGAAAAGGACGAGCCTTACCATAATCATGCCTTTGAAAGAAAAGGACGAGCCTTAACATACATGTTCAACCTCCAATTACCTAAACTTATTCATCCGAGCTCGCAAGTCTACATTTAAGAGGGATAGGACCATCACACAATCATTAGACTCATCGTAGTATATTTATGCTAAGCTCTCAAGTCAAACTATTTTATATCCCAATGCTTGGTTTTTGAAGAAACGAATATTTTTGGAAAACACTTGTAAACTTAGTAAGCATTTCCCCGTTTATTGACGCATAGCCCGGAAAATCTCAATTCAGACAACCAACAACAACAACAACAATACCAACAACAATACCAATTTATTCTTCAATAACATCATTTCCAACACCAATATGTACCATAAAACAAAACACTTGTCTTTACGATTTCCGTTTTCCAACTTCCATAACTAATCAACTTACTACACAATTATTTAATGACTTTATCTCCGTAAATAAGCCTTAAATAATACCAAAAGAGAAAGATTCATACCTCTTTTCTTGTTAAGACATCAATATCCTCAATATCCACGCTACAATCCACCGCAAAACAATACTAGAATCACAACCATGCGTTATGATTAAACCACTACTGACTCAATCGCAACACACTACTTGAAAATTGCTCACTTTTTTATTCCCTCACTGTTATTATTCTAATTTCTGGACTTTTCTGGGAAAATCTGATGTAAAAGAGGGGTTATTACCCCTTGATAAAAAATCAAATTACACATATATATATGGGGAAGAACAAATATGTTCTTCAAATTTCTAGATTTTCTTTTCTTTCTTTCCCTCGAAGCTTTCTTTCAAATTTCTAGCAATTAATAAAAGATGACTTCCCATGCTTACTTGGTCATCCTTTTATATATATATATAACTATAAATGTGCACATGACCATGCACGTAACAAGTCATGATAATTTTCGTTTCCAAATTTGCCCTTAACACTCCATGCCAATAATATTATAAGATCTTAGCATCCAACCAAACTAAAAATGTAATGTTAACTCATATTCATGTCAAAAATGCGAGGTGTACTCTGATGTCCTATCGACAAGTGGTTTTTTGTGTTGGAAACTAGACTCGACGAAATTCATTTTAAGCTTTTGTTTCACTTCAAAACACTTCATATGCTAAGAGATAGTCGCCCCTCAAGTTGGACCAAAAGTTTCACACAAAACTTCACCCATCCTTTCTCCAAAGTCGTACTACTCCATTTCGTCCACTCATTTCCTTATAAAACCTTCCGGTATACCTTATATACAACCTTCACTCATTAAATATACTTAATAATGCTTGCTCCTTACATTCCAAAGTAATTTTACTTAACCATAACTCAACGTACTTATGCTTCAAATTTGATAAGTGCTCTTCGAAGATACGGGGTGTAACATCCTTCCCCCCTTAAAAATATTCGTCCTCGAATGTTGTAGTGAGCCGATCCTCAAGATCCTTATTGAATTTTTGTTCGATTACCATATACTTATACTATAGTTTGGTCAGTTTCATCCTGTTCTTTCTTAGCTCCTTATCAAATTCATGTGTGAGTCGTACAACCTTTAATCCTCATGTATATGATCACAAGTCAACTAGTATTTTGTTCTCATTTTGTCTTCATTCCTGTGGTTTAACTAGCCACCCCACGGCTACTCGCCGTTCTGCGAGCTTCCTTCCTCTTCGTTCCTCATTTCTTTATTAACGGATAACTTCTTTGCTCGAATACAACGCTTTCTTTTGTTGACTCCTCCGATGCTATCTTGGCTATCCCTACTTGTACTTGTTGAGCTTAGATACGTGCTAGATTATCCCCTCGTAATTCATCAACCAAGCTCTCTAATTCATCAAAAATTTTCTTATACTAATATCCAGTTGCTTGATCAGCGGTACTCTGCTACTGACAAATCCTTACTCTTAATGGTTACGTTTCTTCAACCATCCATCTTAATTCCTTTCCATAATCAGTTATAACCATATCCTCAATACGATTTCTTAAATACATACATTCCTAATGTTCCATCACCATCTTTATTATTCCTCGTGGCGGGATTATATATTCAGATGAACCAATAATCATAGTTCGAACTGGTCTATGGCTCACAATATCTTCGAGTTCTTGTCTGTCACGACCCAACCCCGTGGGCCGTGACTAGTGCCCTATCTGGGCACCCAAACGCACCTATCATGCGAAGTCACATACGGATGGCTTATATATATACAAATATCAGACGCTGCCTCAGATTATATCAAACACATCCAGGTGTATATAATTTCCAGAAAAATTTCGGCAGAGTTTCCTTTGTTTTACGGACTATCCAAAATAACCCTGCGCACAGAAAATACCAACAAAGGCCACACAGGGCCAACAAAACAACATATATACATACATATGTGGGCCGGGAACGCCACGGCGAATGGAATCGCCCAAACACAACATATACAAACACAACTCGTACGGGAAGTAGGCACCACCCACAAACATGTCCACGGACACTCTAACCAACAGACATTACGATCATATGACGGGACGGGGGTCCCGCCGTACCCCCGAACAAATATATACAAATGCACGAACAAATATATACCAAAATCTAAGCTCCGGAATGAAAGGAGCACTCCAAATAGCGTAAGAGGGTGTCCTAAACGGGTGGATCACCAACCGTGCGTCCGTACTGCGGGCATGAAACGCGGCCGAAAAAGGGGGTCAGTACGAAATATGTACTGAGTATGCAAAGCAGAAAATGTAGTATACAAATCTGAGTCGAAATCGAAATAGGGGTACAGAAAGTAAATGCATTTCCAAAATATCAAAATGTTACTTCAAAATGTAAATCATGCATAGGGCACAGGAAATATGGTCGCCCGCCTGTCGATGGCGCCATAACACAGCATAACACCAAAAAGTTTCAAATCTCCGTATCCCCGTCACATATCATACACAACATATCGCCATACACAAGATAACACCAAATATAGTGGAACCCGGCCCTCGAGCGAGGAGCTCGGTGAACCATAAACACGGATAACACCGGAGTATATCATAATGCGCACGACAACGAACCGGCCGGGACCCGGCGAAAGATATAACAGAACGCACGAGCGGAGTCGTGAGGAATCATATGCATAAAATCATTGTCATAATCCAAAAGATAAGTAAAATAGTCATATTTGAAATCGGAAGAATAATTACAACATTCTCTTTCAAAAGTTGTCAAAATTACATAAAGAAACGTCGCGGGACCCACAGACGGGTGTCAACCCGAACTGGGCCCGCCTATGAAAAACATACTCGTCTAACATCATACAATCTCCTACGAAAATTTCAAGGCAATCCGAGCTTTTACGAAAGTTATGAGCGTTTGAAATTTTGGAATCGCTAAAGAATAAACTTTAAAAAAAAATCAGCTTTCATGTAATCTTTATAACTTATGAATTCCAAGAACATAAGGATCAATGCTTTGTCATGTCAACATAAGAATGCCAAGGAACAAATGCGATTCATAAACATGCTCGGATTGCGAGAATAGAGTTTCCTCGAGGCTCGTATCATAGCCTATTTTAACTAAGGCATGCCAAAAAGAAAGGTTGCTTTACATACCTCAAACGCTCTCCAATATAATCCAAACTCAAAATAAGTCCAACCTACGATTCGGGCTGCCCACGATCTATAAACAAGCCATAAAATGCCAAACATTAGCTAAAGACATTTTGGGGCATTAAATTCCAATTTCGCCCTTAATTCTACGGAAATTTGGGCGCATTTCCCACGTAAATAGGCTACCCCGAGAATTTAACTCGGCCATATCAATCAACAATAACAACAACAACCAATCTAGAAACATTAATAATTAATCCGAAAGGTAATACAACATTACTAGCTCTCTTTTCCATCATTCAACAACCTTTCATAAATTCAATTCGACGACTTACCTTCAAGCCAACATCGACGCTTATACATTCACATACTAACCCGAACCCATACCAACAATATTTAAAGACATTCTAAGCAATTCATACAACATTTCCAACAACCCAAATTTTTCTCCAATTCAGCCGAATTCAGCCCCAAACCCGAGAGCCTCACTTAAACCATTCCTCATTTTCAAATCATGATTTGTATCCACAATTCACATTCTAACAATGCTATTCTCATCAACATACAAACTACATTAAATGTACAATAATCCCCAATTCAGTCCGCAACAATCGTAATATCAATTTAAGTCAATAAACATTCATTTCCAACATAGAATTCACAACGACGACGACTAAAACATTAAGCGATATTAATTCGTTCATTGTCATATAGTGTGACCCATTTCGACCAATACTACACATATACATATATGGATGATTCTCAATCGTTCTTCACCTTACAATGATCATAATAAACTAACAAGGCATTAATTCATAATTTCAACACAACACAACAAACACCCATTTGCACGGCTCAACCACCACACACACAACTCACTTCCAACATTCCATATTTCATGATTTTCCTCCATTATAACATACTACAACAAGCATACAACCTTTATAACATACAAAACATAATCAAATCTTACCTTTTCTCTTCAATTTCCCAATAGCTTAGGGTTTCCAAAGATGAAAAAATAATGGGTTGATCGCTCCAACGACACCTCCACGCTACTTAGGGACCTCAATATAGTGGGTTTACACCAAGGAATTAATTTTGGGAGAGCTTAAAATGGGGGTTGATTTTCCCTTGGCTGGCCGAGAGCTCCTCTTGTGTGTGGTGTTCTTCACCTCTTTTTTTTTTTTCTAAGTGTTATGTGAATGAAGTGAACAAGTGGTCATCTTTTACCAATTTATGAAGTGTACAATTTCCCTTGGCCCACATTAATGTGTTGGATCAATTAAAAGTTGACACAAAAATTGTGTGGGGGCCCTCTCCCACCTACACGGCCAACTAGAAAAATGGATGACTTTTCAACTTTCAATTTTATCACTTTTGGTCCCAAATTCTCCTAATTATTCCATACCAACAAATTTATGAACAACTTTTGTCTAAAAAAAAAATTAAAGGTCAAAAAATCCCATCTTTGTATCCCGGAATAGTTTTGTCCTCAACTTATCATAATTCAATCCACTCATTCATTGTTCCAATGTATAAAAATACGGGTTCTAACATCGTCAAACTCTCCCTTTAATTCCTTTGCCTCAATCTTTGTTCCGCATCTTGCATCCAATATAACTTATAGTCCGGACCGGATATCATCTACGAAAGACTAATAGATACACTTACGAAGCATACATGAAATACCGTGTGCCGAAGTCGCACAACTCATCCAACCTTGATATAAAGCCTAAGGCATAATCCTCGCCGAATCTCATAACACCTTTCATAGGTGACACCTTCGGACCCAAGAAAAACATGATTTCGTGAGCCGATCAACGATGACCCAAATGGAATCAAACCTCCCCAACATCAGTCAATCGCGAGGTAAACCTGTAATAAAATCCATATTAATGATCTTCAACACTTCCAAATGGTCATCTCCGATCTCTAACACGGAGCAATAGTCCAATAGTTCGGCTTCGGTGCTCAATCTTCCCCAACCCCCGCTTGGAAAGGATCTCCGTAATTAGCCGGACAACCTCGTCGGAGATAATAGATAAGGGAACTCCGTGAAGTCGTACAATCTCCCCCGATATAAAGCCGGCATGTCTCTTTTCATACCGATCCCCCACCAATATAAACAATAAATAATAAAATACGATATCAATGGTACATCTCCACGTCGACCCATACCGGCCCGGTGCTTAATCTTAACGTGGCAATTCGACACGGGCATAACTGTGCCTCGCCATACCATCCCACCAATACAAACATCCGAGATCATGGTACATCTTCGCACCCCGGGTGAACGGAATGTGCTCGCACACACACCGCCGCAACCCCCCACGTCCACACCGCTTGTGAAATAACACTCCATCGGTGAAATCTCAAACGGAGTCTTCTCCGTGCTTCGGGCCGCATCTCTCACCGTGCCGTAATGGGGTCCTCATACCGATGCCGCTTAATATCTTCTCCGTAATAGAGGACCCGAAGAATACCCCGAACGTAAACCCCAACATCTCCCGAGAATCGCCCAAACGAACTCCAAGACTAGCCAAACCGATGAATATCGCGAACCATTTCTTTCCTCTCTCCGATGGCACGTCCGCTAGGCTACCCGTAGACTTGCGACTAAGTGCATCTCACACAATATTAGCTTTACCGGATGGTAGAGAATATCAACATCATAATCTTTTAACAACTCTAACCACCTCCTCTATCGCAAGTTCGACTCTTCGCTTAAAGATGTCTTGGAGGCTCTTATGATCTGTATAAATATCAACGTGAACCCCATATAAGTAATTTCTCCACATCTTCAAAGCATAAATCACCGTGGCTAGCTCCAAATCGTGAGTAGGATAATTCTTTTCATGTTTTCTGAGCTGCCGAGAAGCATAAGCTATCACCCTCGCCGTGCCGCATCAACACACACCCCAAACCAATACCGCAGGCATCACAATAAATCACATACCCATCCGGACCCTCGGGAAGTGTCGAACCGGCGCCGTAGTCAACTTCTCTTTCGAAGAATCGAAAGCTACGCTCGCAAGCATCGGACCACCGAAACTTAGCTCCCTTCGAGTCAGCCTTGTCAAAGGCGGCCGAAATGGAAGCAAATTTCTCTACGAATCTCCGTAATAACCGGCCAAGCCAATCCCGAAAAGCTACGCACCTCAGTCGGCGTCGTAGGTCTAGGCCAATTCTTGACGGCCTCAATCTTCTGGGTATCCACCCGGATGCCATCAACTCCAATAATATGTCCCAGAAATGCCACTGAAGATAACCAGAATTCACACTTAGAAAATTTAGCATATAATTTCTGGTGCCGAAGTGTGCCAAGTACCGTCCTCAAATGGTCTGCTTGCTCGCTTCCGACCGAGAATAAACCGAATATCATCGATAAATACGATCACAAACATATCCAAGAACGGTCGAATACCCGATTCATCGTGTCCATAAATACTGCCGGGGCATTTGTCGCCCAAAAGACATCACTCGAATTCATAGTGCCCGTATCGGGTCTGAATGCGTCGTCTTGGGAATATCGACCTCTCGTACCCGTGCACGATGATAGCGACCGCAAGTCCGTCTTCGAGAAACACACGGCACCCCGCAAATCCGATCAAACAAATCATCAATCACGGGAGGGATATTTATTCTTGATGGTTACCTTGTTCACTCGCCGTAATCAATGCACATCCGTAGCGAGCCGTCTTTCTTCCTCACAAATAATACGGAGCTCCCTGGGTGACGTACTAGGCTTAATAAAACCCTTCTCCAACAAATCTCTCACCGCTCTTTCAATTCTTTCAATTTCGCAGTGCCATTACGTACGGAGGAATAGAGATAGGGCCGAGTATCCGGCAACAAATCAATAGCAAACTCTATCTCCCGCTCGGGGAAGACACAGGAAGCTCATCTCGGGAATACATCTAAGAACTCATTAACCATTGGGACCGATTGAAGAGTCGGTGCCTCGCCTCTAAATCATGAACACGGACCGGATGATAAATATAGCCTTTTACGATCATTTTTACGCCTTGAGGTATGAAATAAACTTACCCCTCGGCGATCTTTGTATTACCCGTCCATTCTATAACCGATTCCCCCGGAAACCGAAAACGGACTATCTTCTTTTCACAGTCAACAGTAGCATAACAAGAAGCTAGCCAATCCATACCCATAATCACATCGAACTCAGTCATATCTAACTCTACCAGATCGGCCTTAGTACAGCGGCCACAGATAATAACTGAACAATCCCGATAAACCTGGCTGGCTATAACAGAATCCCCTACTGGTGTAGCTACCTCAAAGGGCTCTATTGACTCAGATTCTATCCCAATTTTATTAGCAACTAGGGGAGAAATATATGATAATGTAGAACCAGGATCAATCAGTGCATACACATCTCGAGAGAAAACCGAATATACCCGTGATGACATTAGGCGACGCCTCCGGTCCCGCCGGGTGGCTAATGCATAAATGCGGTTCGAAGGACCGCTAGAACAGGAACTCCACCACGACCCCTACCTCGGCCCGCCGATGCCGGGTATACCTCGCCCCGTAGGGCGCGCGCTACCGAGGATGAAGATGAACCACCGGACGATCCGGCAGATCGGCCGAACCGCCCACCACCCCTAACCGGACAGTCTCTCATCCGATGGCCACGACCGGCCGTAAAGCACGCACCCGTGGCGCGAAAGCACTCTCCAGTGCCGTCTCCCACGCAGGAACACGGAGGTCCGGGAGGTCTCATCTACCGCCGGAACCTCCGTCCGACCGCGAGCCCGAAAACCCGGAGCTCGGCCTCGCCCCCGAAAACCTGCGCTCTTATCTCCCGGCCGTGTGCGCGGGGCGTGCCCCGCGTCGGCCGTTGGGGAGAATATACGCTCTCGCCGCCGAGGCCGCTCGCTCGAAAATCCCCATAATACCCGGATGATCCGGCCCTCGGGCGAACCCCTCGTCATCAACTCTATCAGTGACGCCCTGCGTTCGTCCTCCATGCTCGGGTGGGCACGTATACGGAGCAATATCCATACCTGCCGGGCCGCCAATACCAAACTCGTCAACGAAATAATCGGTCTAGCCCCACTATATATCCGTGCATCCGGTCGGTCATGCGGCCACATATGCGGGCACATATCGCCGGGAATCAAACTCTAAGTCGTACTCCCGAACCGGCTCGCCCCGCCGCTTCAACGAGCGAAATTGGTCTACCCGGCTCGCCTCGCCTCCGAGGCGAAACGGGCCGGGAAAAGCCTCGGTAAACTCGCCCCATACGGCCGGAGGGGCACCCTCACCTCTCGGGACAATATCCACGATTCATACCGTTTGCCACATCGTGCAACCCATGACGCCATCTCAACCGACTCGTCTCGGAAGCACTAATCAACCGCAGGTACGGCATCGCATCCGTTTGATGAACTCACGGGGATCCTCTCGCGGCTCGGGACCCGAAGAACTCGGTGGCACACAAGTAGAAAATCACGGCCCCAGACCCGCGCCCGTCTACCGATCCTCCCCGCTCCCCTGTGTCGGGGACCCGCCCGCTACTAACCGAGTCAACAACCGCACCGCCTCTCGTCGCAGGTCCCATCATCCGCCCCCGGGCCGGGGAACCGGAGGCACAGTGGGTGCCGCGGGGGGCGGGCGGTGGAGCCGCCGGGTCGCGAACGGTGTGGCCTCCAAATCCCTCCGATGCGGCGGCGTAGGCAGAACTAGCCGTCGGAGGCACAATATCCGGCTCATCCGAGCACGAGCCCTAGTAGTCATCCGGGCTCTCCGGTCTCTCCGCCGCCGTAAACTTGCCCTTCGGGCAGCCGTGGCCTTCCTCCGAGGCATCGCTGAAAACAGAACATTTCGTCGAAAAGTCATCCCGATAACACAGCTCTATCGCACGATCTAAGATCAGAAGAAAAGACAACATCCTAAATGCCATGTAGCTTCCTGTTTATAGATGTGGTGCACAACACACCGATAAACAAGACTCTACTAGACACAGTCTGTGGACATTCCGAGGACAAACCGCTCTGATACCACTTCTGTCACGACCCAACCCCGTAGGCCGTGACTAGTGCCCTATCTGGGCACCCAAACGCACCTATCAAGCGAAGTCACATACGGATGGCGTATATATATATACAAATATCGTACGCCAAACACTCGATTATATCAAACACATCCGGTGTATATAATTTGCGTAAAAATTTCACAGAGTTTCCTTTGTTTTACGGACTATCCAAAATAACCCCACTTACGTAAAATACCAACAAAGGCCACACGGGGCCAACAAAACAATATATATACATATGTGGGCCGACAAGGCTGCCACGGCGAATGGAATCGCCCAAACACAACATATACAAACACAACTGTACGGAAGTAGGCACAACCCACAAACATATCCACAGACCTCTAACCAGACAGACAGAATCATATGACGGGACAAGGCCCCGCCGTACCCCTGAACAAATATATACAAATGCACGAACAAATATATACCAAAATCTAAGCTCCGGAATGAGAGGAGCACCCCAATAGCGAAGAGGGTGTCCTAAACGGGTGGATCACCAAAGCGTGCGTACGCCTGCGGGCATGAAACGCGGCCCCCCCCCCGAAAAAAAGGGGGTCGGTACGAAATATGTAATTTAGTATGCAAAGCGAGAAAATGTAGTATACAAATGCGAGTCGAAATCGAAATAGAGGTACGAAAGTAAATGCATTTCCAAAATATCAAAATGTTACTTCAAAATATAAATCATGCATAGGGCACGAAATATGGTCGCCCGCCCGTCGATGGCGCCATAACACGACATAACACCGAAAAGTTTCAAATCTCCGTATCCCCGTCAAATATCATACACGGCATATCGCCATACACAAGATAACACCAAATATAGTGGAACCGGCCCTCGAGCGAGGAGCTCGGGAACCATAAACACAAGATAACACCGGAGTATATCATAATGCGCACGACAACGAGCCGGCCGGGACCGGCGAAAGATATAACAGAACGCACGAGCGGAGTCGTGAGGAATCATATGCATAAAATCATTGTCATAATCCAAAAGATAAGTAAAATAGTCATATTTGAAATCGGAAGAATAATTACAACATTCTCTTTCAAAAGTTGTCAAAATTACATAAAGGAACGTCGCGGGACCCCCAGACGGGTGTAGACCCGAACTGGCCCCGCCTATGAAAAACATACTCTTCTAACATCACACAATCTTCTATGAAAATTTCAAGGCAATCCGAGCTTTTCTGTGAAAGTTATGAGCGTTTGAAATTTTGGAATCGCTAAAGAATAAACTTTAAAACAAAAATCAGCTTTCATGTAATCTTTATAACTTATGAATTCCAAGAACATAAGGATCAATGTTTTGTCATGTCAACATAAGAATGCCAAGGAACAAATGCGATTCATAAACATGCTCGGATTGCGAGAATAGAGTTTCCTCGAGGCTTGTATCATAGCCTATTTTAACTAAGGCATGCCAAAAAGAAAGGTTGCTTTACATACCTCAAACGCTCTCCAATATAATCCAAACTCAAGATAAATCCAACCTACGATTCGGGCTGCCCACGATCTATAAACAAGCCATAAAATGCCAAACATTAGCTAAAGACATTTTGGGCATTAAATTCCAATTTCGCCCTTAATTCTACGAAATTTGGGCAGATTTCCCCCAATAAATAGGCTACCCCGAGAATTTAACTCGGCCATATCAATCAACAACAACAACAACAACCAACCTAGACAACATTAATAATTAATCCGAAAGGTAATACAACATTACTAGCTCTCTTTTCCATCATTCAACAATCTTTCATAATTTCAATTCAACGGCTTACCTTCAAGCCAACATCGACGCTTATACATTCACATACTAACCCGAACCCATACCAACAATATTTAAAGACATTCTAAGCAATTCATACAACATTTCCAACAACCCAAATTTTTCTCCAATTCAGCCGAATTCAGCCCCCAAACCCGAGAGCTTCACTTAACCCATTCCTCATTTTCAAATCATGATTTGTATCCACAATTCACATTCTAACAATGCTATTCTCATCAAAATACAATTTACATTAAATGTACAATAATCTCCAATTCAGTCCGCAACAATCACAATATCAATTTGAGTCAATAAACATTCATTTCCAAAATTGAATTCACAACGACGACGACTAAACCATTAAACGATATTCATTCGGTCATTGTCATATAATGTGACCCATTTCGACCAATACTACACATATACATATATGGATGATTCTCAATCGTTCTTCACCTTACAATGATCATAATAAACTAACAAGGCATTAATTCATAATTTCAACACAACACAACACACACCCGTTGCACGGCTCAAACCACCACACACAACTCACTTCCAACATTCCATATTTCATGATTTTCCTCCATTATAACATACTACAACAAGCATACAACCTTTATAACATACAAAACATAATCAAATCTTACCTTTTCTCTTCAATTTCCCAATAGCTTAGGGTTTCCAAAGGATGGAAAAAAATAATGGGTTGATCGCTCCAACGACACCTCCACGCTACTTAGGGACCTCAATATAGTGGGTTTACACCAAGGAATTAATTTTGGAGAGCTTAAAATGGGGGTTGATTTTCCCCTTGGCAGCTGGCGAGAGCTCCTTTTGTGTGGTGTTCTTCACCTCTTTTTTTTTCTAAGTGTTAAAATGAATAAAGATGAACTTAGTGGTCATCTTTTACCAATTTATGAAGTGTACAATTTCCTTGGCCCACATTAATGTGTTGGATCAATTAAAAGTTGACACAAAAATTGTGTGGGCACCACTCCCACATCACACGGCCAACATGGAAAAATGGATGACTTTTCAACTTTCAATTTTATCACTTTTGGTCCCAAATTCTCCTAATTATTCCATACCAACAAATTTATGAACAACTTATGTCTAAAAAAAAAATTCAAAGGTCAAAAATCCCGACTTTGTATCCCGGAATAGTTTTGTCCTCAACTTATCATAATTAATTCGGATTGTTCCAATGTACAAAAATACGGGTTCTAACATCGTCAAACTCTCCCTTTAATTCCTTTGCCTCAAATCTTGTAATATAACTTATAATTATAAGGTTAGGGCAATTCTCACTTATCCTTGGCCTTCTTTTCCAACGTCGGTATGGTATACTTACCATTGACTCTTATTCCAGTGATCACTTAGTTAGCTGTCATTCCTTGTTGGCTTTTCAGTGTGTCCATTCCCATCTGCGGGGCATAACGTTACGCTGATGGTTCATATAATTCTATAATACATACGCTTATGCTCAGTATGGTTAGCGACCCGTGATATACTTTCTAATTTTTGGTGATGCTGCTGCCTTTCTATCTGCACCCACATCGTTCTTCCTCTCTTTAGGGATCGCCACACCGCTTATCGTTACTCCCTTTGTTAAGACTCTCATATTTTTCCTTTAATATCAAGATTTTCTTCCGTTGTAACTAAGTGTCCTTTGTACTTATCATCCATTTTGTCATTCTCTCGTAGTTAGCTTGTAGAGCTTTTTTACTCTCTTTATTACTCTTTAGGATACGTCGCTGCCTAATTAGGTGCGGCACACACTTTTCTAGTCTAGAAATATCATATCTCATGTCCGCATGAAGTATTCTCTTGATCCCTTTTTTAAATTTCCTTTCATACCCTTTTTTTTGGTATCTTATCTTTAATTCTTTCGCTCCCTTTAAAGCATTTTGTTTACTACGTCCTTTTTCCTCTTTTTTCATCTTTGTTTCCTGGAATTTTTAAAAATGCCATACCTCGTTTGGGGTGTCGCTCTTCCCCCCCCTTTTGGGTGTTCCCTTCTTTTAATCCCCCAAAATCGGTAGTCTCGCACCTCAAAGATCCCCCAACTCCTTTGGGCTCTTATAATGAAATTCTCCCGTTGTATAGCTTGACTTATTTTCCTTTTTTCTTCGAGGGCTTTTCATTTGAACGAACAAAATATTCGAGAATTCTCGCTATCCTCTTTAAGGTCTTTTCTTCACCTTTTTTAAACATTCCCGAATCAACGGGTTAATGGGAATATTGGGAAACCTAAAAAATTTTACGGAACTTTTGGTCACCTTTGCTCTTTTATCCCTCGTCTTCCTCCCAAATATTATCCAAATAATT
>NW_026713942.1:0-25881 GCF_029784015.1 Lycium ferocissimum | reverse complement strand
CTGTTTTTTTGTCCGGCCCGGGGGGCCACGGATGCGGGGACGCCCTGGAACCCGGGGAGAGACCAGACTCAGCCCCCCGGATCCCCCCTCGGTTCTCGTGGGCCGGCACCCCCCCCGGGGGGGACCCCAGCCCCCGGCCCCCGGCCGGGTCGAGGGGGGAGGAGATCCAAAGACGGGCGGTCCCCGAAACCGCATTTTGCCCCGGGGCGAGACAACCGGGACCCTAGCCCCCTGGACGCCCCTACGGGTGTCACGCCCCCGGTCGATGGGACGTGATGGGCACCCGACCCCACATCCGGAGCCGAGCGAACCCACAGACTCTTATTACGCACATAAATTTTTTTTTCAAATAAAGATAAAACGCAAAATATAACTTTCAGCAATAATTCTTTTCGTTGCTTTCAAATTACATAAATTACGTAGTCAAACAAAACCAATCACGTATGACGTATCGAGCCGACGGAGCGCTACGAGGCCGACAACCAACACCCACGACGCGTACGCAAAGTCTCTAACAAAGATCCGTAAATCATAACGGACAAACTCGACTCGTGCACTCCGGGAAAATGGAGCTTGCCATCTCCGCTGGAACCTCTTCTATAATAACCCGGCTCGTCCGGGGAGTATCCGCGCGGCATGAAACGCGGCCCCGAAGAAAGGGGTCGATACGGGATATGTACGAGTATGTAAAGCATGCAATACGGAAGGAACAACCATAACCGAAAGCAGAGCGAAATAACGGGTAAATACACCACTCAAGATGCAGACGCTACCTTTCGGACACAATCCATACATACCGTCTCATACCCCGGAAGAGGTACGAGAAAGTAAGTGGGTCAACCGAGTACCAAAATACTTAGTTTGCAATCACGGATCGCATGTCCGAAGAGGTGCGAAGTGCGGAGTGCACCGATAATATCGCCGTCGGACGGAGTGCGTAACGTCGTAAATGTTCGGAGACGAGGTCATATGTCGGACGAAATTCCGGACGTACGAGTACTCGGATGATGTTATATATATCGATGGATTCACGACGTACGGAATATTCAGGTGCTTACTTTAGGACCACCGTATATACATATCGGAATCATATGATGTTCACCTGAGATACAGTCCGGCCACTTGTGAAGGGACGTGGTGAACAGAATTATCTTATGCCAGAGTCATATATCGTACATGTGTGTGACGTGTCCCGGCCCTCCTATGAGGGACTCGGTGGATAGAATCATCAATGCATATCAAAATCATAGATCACATATGCATATAACGTGTCCCGGCCCCTCGATAAGGGACTCGGTGAATAGGATCATAAATAAGCGAATCATATGTCATATATACAAATAACGTGTCCCGGCCCTTTGTTAAGGGACTCGGTAATATGAAATCATGCATGTCGAATCATGTACCAAATATACACCACGTGTCCCGCCCTCTCTTCATGCGGGTCTCGGTGAATAATCATAATGTGCCATCCCGCGCCATCCCCATATCATCATAAGCATATACGAATAACGTGTCCCGCCCCTGTAGGTAGGAGGGACTCGGTGAACAATGCGGGATGGAATGCGCACGAAACATGTCCCGGCCGGGACTCGGTGAATCGAATCATACCGTAGTACGCACGAGAACATAACATGCACGGCCCGGGACTCGATGGAAAGATACATTAAGCTATGCACGAACAGAGTCGTGAGAAACCATATGCACGTAAATCCGGACTCGATGAATACGGACACTTACCGACATTCGGAGGCTCGAAATGAGTTTCGGGTTTTCCGAATTAATTACGGATAGCTATGAGCGTTTGAAATACGAGAAACCTCTTGGACCGTTTAAGCGATCCGAGATCATACATGAAGGACATTAAGGCTTGTAGAGCATACTCGTATTAGAATACTCGGATCGGGACTCATATCCAAACACAGATAGCGGAATACTTATATCAGACGCTCATATCGGAGTACTTATATCGGAATTATCATATCAGAATGCTTATACCAGAATACTTAGGTCAGGATACTTATGCCAGAACATATATATATCAGAACATTTATTCTCAAATACTTATATCAGAACACTTGTATTAGAATATTTCCATCGGAATGTTTATATCAAATATTCAAGTCAGATCATTCGTACCGAAGCATTTATGTCGGAATAGCCGAACCAGAATACTCATATCTGAGTTACCAAATACTTATAACAAACTCGGAACATTAGCCAAAAGTTTCCATTAATTATCGTACAGAAATAAGGCTTGTAGAACAATATACAAAGATCTCGGGGGTTGTGGGCCCACCTCGGGTCAAATGAGGTGGCGTACCCAATTTACGTATTTTACACTTCATAATATCATTCGTGATAGTTTTAAGATAGTCGGGTCCCATTTGTTCAAGTTCTAGGTATTTAGACATCTTTTCCAACCATTAGCAACATAATTGATTCAATTCTACTGAAAGAAAAGGGGCAATTTCGGACGTGGATTCCGAAGAGTAGAGTTGTCCCCGAGGTCCAAATTCAAGCCTAGTATATCTAGGACATGCCAAGAGAAAGAAAGGGTAAGCCTTACATACCTTTTTCGCTTCTTAAGCTTCTCTAAATTCGAATCCCGTTTTCTCCAGAATCTACAAATGGTCATGTTTACCAATTGTGAGTTGTAGCTTCCAAGAGTTCAACTTAAATTCATGTTTGTCTACCGAAATTTCGGCAGCATTTCCCCTACACATATAGCATCCCCGAGAGTTAAACTCGGCCAAAATAGCAACAACCAACCCAACGACAACATCAACAATCGAATTAAAACACATTCTAGCAGGAATAGTATTACTTCTTCATAATGCAATAACTTCTATTCTAACTTCACACTTTCAATCCAATATCGACGTTTTCATATTCATCTACCCATCAAGATCACTCCAATACATTCCGAAAACATTTCATATCATTTCACGAAATATTCACAAAATATACAAAATATACAAGTTTCCCACCAAAACCATAATTCACTCAAACCTCCAAGTCTCAACATAAATATTCACAACACATTTTTATCTTTCAATTTCACTTACAACAATCACCATTCGCACCTTACAACTTCAATTCTTATAATTACATAAACTATATAAAATCGCATACTTTCCGACAACAACTTAACAACAAATTCTTCATGTTAACTTTAACCATTATTCTTCCATCTAATACTTCACAAGGCCTTAACAACACAATTTACATAGCAAACAAAATTAATTCATTTTCATTTCAACTTCCATACCACACGGCCAACATCTAGTTTCCCAACTTCCATCAAATTCATTCAACTTTCATTTCCAATATGAATTCCATCATAACCACAACTAGAATGCTACATAAAATTCAACCCATCTCATCTATACCATAACACACACACACGGCCACTTACATGCATGCACACCCCATCATGCCAACTTTCATATTTCCATCAATTCTACTCATTTCTACATACCACAACATAAACAACCCTTCATAACATAATAAAAAGGATTAATTCTTACCTTTTTCCTTCAACTTCCTTCTTGGCTAGAGTTATGATTTTGTAAGAAAGGGTGATTCTCTTGCTTCAACAACTATACCATGTCGAAGAGGACGTTCAAATTAGCGGAAATACATGAAGAGCCAAATTTTTGGAACAAGATTTTTGGTCTTCTCTTTCTCTCTTCTTTGGCCGAATTGGCCTCCTTATTTTTGCTCTTCTTTCTCTTGTTTGTCTTGCTCTCTTATTTCTTGAATAATGAATGATATGTCTTACCATGTAAGCTCATATATATATATATATATATATATATATATATATATATATATATATATATAATTATTACAAACATGTGAGGGGCACATGCCCCCTCTCTAGAATTTTCTTGAATTTTTTTTTTTTTTGGCAAAGATGACTTAATTGTCATCATTTTCATCCTTTTTTTTTTTTTTTTTTTTGTCACATGGCCAATATGGCCTCTTGGGAATTTTCATGAACCTTGTGTAAAATTACCGTTTTGCCCTTCGACTTTTCTCAATATTACCACTTTGCCCCTAGCCTTCCACATTATTTCCATTGGCCATTTTGCAGATTTCTCTTTTTACCCTTGGCCTTTCTCAGTTTCCATACCACCAATGTTCATAAATAATATTCCTAGCAACTCGTACATTAAAATAATTCTTGAAAATGATCTTGTCCTTAACTTGCCACGACTTTCTCGAATTATCCGAATGTATGAAATACGGGATATAACAACAGGTACCCTATCGGTATTCCTTTATAAAGTATATATGTTGATTGATTTAAACTCTATACCGTCATGTGTCATTCCTTGTATTCTTTACGATGAAATCTGAAATCCCGGACGAAAGGTAGTTATACGCATAGACCAGAAGTGAGTATTAAGGGCCGAGGGCGCTAAAATAGTAATTAAGAGAAAAGCACGTTCCGAAGGCGTGTCGAAAGTGACTAGTACCCTAATTTTCCCTGGATTACGTGACAAAGCCCGTGCGGCGGAGTGGATGCGAAATACATTAGCATTAAGATGCCGAATACGTTAACGTTTCGGGGTTAAGCGTGCTAGAGTGGGAGCAATTCCATGATGGGTGACCCCACAGGGAAGTATCCCAAAAATTTCATAAGTATAGAGATAGAGGACAAATGTGAAGTTAGGGTAGCCTAGATGATATTAGAGTATATGGGATGACCGGAGACGTAATAGAGGTTGCGTAGAGTGACGGGGGGTGAAAAGTAACAAGTATAGCACGGCTAGAATCAGGGTAAGTTAAATAGTGGTTGGAAATGTTGTGAATGAGAGGGTAACAAGGATTTGGGATATGTTGGCACATCGAGCAACTACAAAAAGGGCGTAGAAACAAGTTGACGACGGGTGCAGTACGACGCAAATATAGAGAACAACCAAGGAAGATGACTGAAAAAGATAACGGCGTCCTATGAAGTATGGGATAACAAGAAAGTATAAGTCAACCAAGTATCTGAACGGACGTGTTAAGTGATTGTGTACGACAACCATAAAGGAAACCTCCCCGAAATGTAGTAACCCCCTATAAGGTCAGTTCAACATTCGAGGACGAATGTTCTAAAGGGGGGGAGGATGTTACATTCCGTATTTTGTACCCTCGGGTAAGTCAAGGCAAGTGACACAAGTTGCTTATGGAAAATTTTAAAGTGGGAATATTAAGAAAGGCCAGGGGTAAAAAGGGAATATCGCAAAATGACTCATGGAAATATGGAGAAAGGCTAGGGGCAAACTTGGAACTAGGGGAAATGTTTTTCATGAATTAAAAGAATTTTGCTAGAAATTTCAAGAAAAGGGGCCACTTAGCCGTGGACCCCACTTTCAATGCTTGGCCAAATGAAATCAAGCCAAGCATAGGGTTAATATGTTTAATTATTATTGGGAGGAGACCTAGTATATATATGGGTGGAAAGATGATTTAATCATCTTATTTCTCTAGAGTTCTCAAGAGACAAGAAATCAAGAAAGAGAGAAAAAAAAAGAATGGCCATTCGGCCTTGAAGGAATCCGAAAAAAAAAAAAAAAAAAAAAAAGAGAGTTTCCAACTTGTTCTTCATAGCCAAACAACTCCTTGAAGGGCTCTTAGCATAGTGAGGTGTATTTGGAGCAAGGAAAACACAAGTCTTGACAAGTTGTTAATTTGAGTCAAGTGAAGAAGTGAGGAAAAAGGTAAGGTTTAATTCCCTTCTTATATGTTGTGGATGTTTGAGTATGTTGTGTGCATGAAAATGGATGAAATTCATATGATGGAAGTGTGTGAGTGTGTGTGGCCGTGACTTGCATAGGCAAGCCGTGAGTGTGTGTGTTGTGTTGTATTGTGTTGTGGTGTGTTGGTTTTTGTTGTAATATATGGAAAATATAGAAATTCATGAAAAACATGCATATGGAGGGTTGGCCGAATAGTAGGTAGTGGTAGGGTGTGGTGAATTGATTTTATTTAGAATGGAAATTGTTGTTATGGTAGGTTCTATGATGTTAGAATAAAGATTTAATGGTTTGGAGGAATGAAAATTGGGTTGTTGTGATTGAATTTCAAAGAAGGAAAAATGTTGTTGTTGTTTCATAAATTGGAAGATATGGGTAAGTAGTATATTGATGGTATTGTTGGAATATCATGTGAATTAAATTGTATTGAGTTATATTGAATTGTATGGAATTGTATTGAATTGCATTGAAAAGAATTGAATTGAGTTGAATTAAATATAAGTGGCTTGTTGGTATTGTTGGTTGACGGTTTGGCCGAGTTCCATTCTCGGATTTGTTGAGTGATAATATGGCCGAGTCGTATTCTCGGGAATGTTATACGTATAGGGGAGATGCTGCCCAAATTTTGTTTATAGACAAGCATTGGTTGAGATTAACATTTGGTAATTGTGACCAATTGTAGATTTTGGGCGAACTTGGAGCTTGAGTTTGGAGACGTGTGCAAAGCGGAAAAGGTTTGTGAAGTCCGCCTATCCTTCCCTTGGCATGTCCTAGCTATTATAAGTCGAAGTCCGACCCTCGGGAAAAGTCCTACCCCTCGGAAGCGACACCTAAATTTGTTCCTTTTTCATTCAATAGAATTGAATCCATAACTTGTGCTTTAAGGTAAAGTAATGTTCAAACGTCCGAAACCTTTGCAAATGAAATCGGAATGCCTTGAAATCTTCGTGGATGACCCAATGGGACATGATGACCGTGTTTTTATGTTTGTTACTCGAGTCTCGATGTACGTGCATATCGGTTTCCATTACTTCTTTCATAGAAGCTTTATAATTTTATTTTATGTTTTTTCGTGGTGTTGCTATTCATTGATGGTCTCGCCTTATAATGATTGTTCCTTCAAGGTGAGACGAAGTGACCATGGTTATTCCATAAGGTAATCGGGGGCTACCGACCTTTCGTCACTCTGATAGACACATGACTTTCCTTGGGTTCTTATGCATGCTTCGTTTATATGATATGTACATGACATGTATATGATATGTATATGAAAAATGGGGAATTTGGGGGAAGGGACACATGTTGCGCTATAGACGCATTGCCACACAAGTCACCAAGGCGTAATTCCATCCCGGACGCGGGATGCCCGGACGCGGGATGCCCGGACGCGGGACATATGTGGGCGAGCCGACGTGTTTCGGCGCTATGACTTGTTCTATTTTCACATGTATATGACAGAAATGTTTTGAAAAAAATATATAATAAGCAAGCATGACATCCGCCTGAGAGGCACTTACAGGTACAGATTATTCTTTTATATCGTTATATGATCTTGGGTCCCACATGTTGTTATTGCTCATATGTTACATGCTTCATTGTATTATTTTCATGGCTCACATACTCGGTACACCGCTCGTACTGACCCCTCTTCTTCGGGGGCTGCGTCTCATGCCACGCAGGTAGACAGGTTGACGGGTTCGACTCCTAGGAGCTTTTCCAGCTGTACATCGAGAGGCGCTCCAGTTGATCCGGAGCTTCTGTTTTGGGTACTGTTTTTATGTATGTATATGTAGACACAGCAAAGTCAGCTACTTGTAATTACATGTATCGTGTTTAGAGGCTCGTAGACAGATATGTACAGTCAGATGCTTCATAGCCTAGTTGTCCTTGTCGCCGTGTAATATGTCAGTACAGTGGATTACTACTCGTTTACATGTGTGCTATTAGCGACAGTGTTGTGAAAAAAAAATGCTAGTGTTTATACGGCCCACTTAGTGATAAGAATAAGACGTATGACAAGGGGGTGCCCGGTACAAGTATCGGGTACTCGTCGCGGCCCCTAGTTGGGTCGTGACAGTTTTACTTAGTATTTTGGTTGTTGTGTTATGGATTTTATGTTGCTAGTAAAAGCTTAATGAGCTTAATGAAATTGTAGTAGTTGGAGACTTGTTTTAGAAGTTTATGTAAATTGAATGTAATGTTCTTGCATGCATGGAAGATAATGTTGCTAGTGTGGTGTTGTTAATATGATGTTGTTAGTGTGGTTCTTATATTTGTAAGAATAAATTCACCAATGTATGGATTGTTGATATAACTCATAACTGAAGGAAGTAATGCGTTGTTGACTTTGGTGGTGTTGTGAGATTTCGGGTGGAAGTATGTATTAATTAGGTTGCTCGAATATTTTGGTGAATTGAATTGAATATTGAAGTGTTGCTAGAATAATTGCTAGCATTGTTATTGGTTTGGCCGAGTTCCATTCTCGGGATTGTTGTTGATTAAAATTGGCTGAGTTAGATTCTCGGGGATGGTGTAATTACAGGGGAGATGCTGCGAAATTTCATTGTTAATTATAAGTAAATGTGTTTGAAGGACTCGAGACAAGTATAGGGTGATGAATCTAATGATTTCGTCAATTTTCTTGAATGTAGACCAACAAGTTTGGACGGATAAGCGTAGCTAGTAAGGCGCGGCACGTATGTGAGGCTCGACTCTTTTCTTCCAAAGGCATGATCCCCACGTCATATTGTCTCAAATGTTTTTATATCTTCCTTGCTTGCAAAAGTTAGAAATCTATGACTCCAAGGTATAAGCCTTTTCCTAATAAGTTCATAGTTGTTTTTCAAAATGTCCATATTTTTCAAAAAAAAAAAAAAAAAAAAAAAAACGAAGTTTTAAGAGGTTGAAAACTTTATGACTAAAACGACGAATATGATTTTATATTGACAACGGTGATGTCAAATATAAGGAAATGTCCGTGATGAATATGTTGAGGATATGTTCCTACCATGAATATGACAATGTGAAAATGTTAAGCTATTTCTTGACTTCTCAACTCTACTTATGGGTAATGACTATTTTAAAGATTCCAAGTATATGAAACGATGCCTTACGATCCCATTCCATGTTTTTCTTTTATGATGTTACTCTCCATTGTTAGTCTCGCCTTATATTAGTTGTCCCTTCAAGGTGAGGTACGACGCCCATGGCTATTCCATAACATCATCGGAGGTTACCGACCTTACGTCACTCCGATAGATACATGACTTTCTTTGGGCTCTCCTGCATGCTTATATGATATATATAAATGACATATGTATATGTATATGTATATGGGGAAAGTTGGGAAAGAGGGAAGGCGCTATAGACGCATAGCCACCTGATCAGTTGGAGTGTAATATATGATACCATCCCGGACGCGGGATATGTGGGTAAATGGATCGGGCCGAACGTTCCTCGGCATTATATATATGTATATGGATCGGGCTGCACGTTCCGCAGCATTATGTTATACTATATATGTATATGGATCGGGCTGCACGTTCCGCGGCGATATGATATACGGACCGGCCGCACGTTCCCAAGCAAAGACTAAGCATGCATGGTATTCGCCAAAAAGGACACTCATATGTACAGGTTGCTCTCCTATATCATGATATGCTCTATACTTCTTTTACGTCGCTAATTATGTTATGTATCTCTCGTATAATATTGTACATGCCTTACATACTCAGTACATTACTCGTACTGACGTCCCTTCTGCGACGCCGCGTTTCATGCCGCGTGCACACCCGGATGAGTAGAAGCCATTACGGAAAGACGTTCCGGCGGAGTTGTAGACTCCATTTGTACTCGGAGTGCCGCCGAGTCGATTATATGTCTTGTGCGGTCCGTTCGAAGTTAGAGACTTTGCGGATAGAGTCGTGGGTCTAGTGTGTCAGTTTTGAAAATGGTTCCACTAGCCGATGTGTTCTTATTATACATTATGTTACAGAGCCCTTATGTTTACAGATTGTGTTTAATTGGAAACGACAAAAGATTTTGAAAGTTTTACTATGTATTTTATTTTTGTTTAATCTAAGAATCCAAAGAAAGTATGTATGTAATAAGAGTCAGCGGGTTCGCTCGGCTCCGAATATGGGGTCGGGTGCCCATCACACCCTAGTAAGATCGGGGTGTGACAGCTATGAACCTCCCAATTTAGTTCAACCTTCCTAAGAAACTCATGACTTCTTTCTTGGTTTTGGGTGGCAGTGATTCCTGAATCACTTTGACTTTGGTAGGATCCAGTTCAATGCCTTTGCAACTAACTATAAATCCCAACAACTTTCCAGCAGGTACTCCGAACGCGCACTTAGCAGGGTTTAGCTTCAGATTGAATTTGCGAAGCATGTCGAAGAACTTGCGCAAATGTATGGTGTGTTCCGAGCTTTCTTTTAACTTTTTGATGACATCGTCCACATAGACTTCGATCTCTCGATGCATCATATCATGGAATAGGGTAGTCATGGCTCTCATATACGTGGCACCAGCATTTTTTTTGGTCGAACGGCATTGCCCTGTAATGATGGACTCCCCAAGGGGTAATGAAGGCTGTGTTTTCAGCGTCTTCCTCGTTCATGAGTATTTGGTGGTACCCAGCGAAACAATCTACGAATGTGTCACGACCCTAATTACCGATCGTGCGAACACCTACCTTATTATCACTAGTAGGCGAACCCTTACCCGTTAATCCATTAATCACTAGCCAATTTTAACTTATTTAACCATTTATACTCAAACAATCAATGATCATGTTAATGAATAAATAAGTAGATAAAACAATTCGTAATTAATAGATAATATAAGTGCGGAAGTCTTAACTATTACACTCCCAAAATCTAAAAGTCATCGTACAAGGACTCTAACTAGCAATGTCTAAAGAATGAAGTATATCTCAAATATAATAACAGAGAATGTCTGGAATAAAAATAGACATCTGGAAAGAGAGATCTTCTGGTGGCATGGCATGGATAGAAGCTCACCCTCTAATCTGATCGAGCAAACTAGCTTCAAGCTAGAGATGTAGTCTGGATGAAATCTCTGGAACACAATTTGCACTCAAAAAGGGTACAGCAAGGTAGACTCAGTACAACCACTATGTACCGGTAAGAATCATAGGCCGACTAAGATTAGTTCACGCATATAAGTATAAAATCAACAAGATAAACAGATAGGCACTTAATACTCAAATCCAAGTCACAAAATATCCCATAATAGAGTCACAACTTAAGATGAAGTTTCTAAGCCACAAGTCTGTCAAGTCTTAATAATCTCACCTGATAATCACAACTCCAAGTTCCGTCCCTAGGTAGAGTCACTAATCTACCATTTAACTCAGTCAATGGTCATATTGAAATCACAATAGACATTCAACATCCATATCAAAATCAGAACCAAACGAGCATATAATAATGCAGAAAAAAATGTAATGATGTGCAATGCAAAATATGATAATGTGTAATGCAATGCACTGGCCAATCACTCGAACTGTACACATGCTAACTGATATCATTGCTCAGTAGTCATGACCTGCAGGGGACCCATGGTGTCCATGTACCACTCGTTTCGGATTCACTCCTCGGACCCGAGTATAAACCTTCGCTCCGGAACGAACCTCGGACGCGGGCCACATCAATGTATCCCTCGTTTTCGAACGAACCTTGGTCCACGAGCCATAATCTAGGTCACATATATGCCTTTCCATATATTTGTACGTAACGGTATTTCTTGTCTTCTTATTATCCATGCTCAAATCATCAAGTACCATGTATCAAATAGTATCACAAGTTCAACAAGAAGATTATATTAACTTCTTCACTAATTTCACATCACAATGTATGTCTCAACGTATTCCAATTCATTAGTATGTATGGACTATGAACAATTAGCAATATCAATGTCAAACACAAGGCATCATGCCACAAGTCTTCCAAACCATTTCCATCATGCATGGGTGTATGAATGCATAAATGAGTGTAAACGTGATAAATCAATGCAAGCCAATAAAGCAACAGTGGAGGTACAAGTCACGAAGCCACAAGTCATATCAAGACTTGGATCAACTCAGCCATGAAATGAATCATACAATCGTCTCAACCCACATAATAGTCTATGTCCTTCTTTACTTCTACATGTAACAGGTACGCCTCACAACAAAATCTTGTATTACTAAGAAACTCCACTTTTCTATATATTATCATCAACTGTAAATCATACATCAAGGGTTCATCTACGTATTATCATAAATATATAAATCAAAATTCAGGTCTAAACCCAGTATTCCTTCCTTTCTCCGATTATATGTGTCACAATAAAAGAGAATCGAGTACAATACGACAATTGATGTAATAAGTCTAATCACAATAACGGGGCAAATAGCCACCATCAACAACAATCAACCTAATAGAAATCCATCCCGAATCGCCACAGTATGGATACAACTACACCTCATATTTCGCTACATAAAGTAATGGCGATGAGCCCACAAAATCAGAAGTCATACCAACCTAGCTACTATCCAACCCAGACACGATGTCTGAAGACCTAATCATGCTTTCTCCCATCAATTCTACACAATACATATATTTCACTAATCAAAGTCTAACTAAAGTAAGCCATAACCTACTTGGAATGCCGAGTAACAGTCTCGAATCGCCTAGCCTTAGCCTTTCCTTCCTCTTTTGGAGAACCTCAAAATGATTAACGTCTATTAAATATGAATTCTACGTCAGAATACGAATCGAAGGGTACCTATATTGCCATAGTTTTACCCAAAACCCAAAAATGGACCAAAAATAGCCAAACCCGAGCCACAAGGGTGAAACTGTAATTTTATTAAAAACTCAGATACAATATAGTCAAAACAGTACTCTACGAGTCTAAACGAGTCCAACGATACCCATATTGCTATACTTTTGAAAAATACCCAAAATACCCCTACAACGTGAATTCGGGTTCATGAGGGTAAAATGGGAAATTTAGTGCACAATTATGTTACCCATTATCTAGTTAACCTTCAATCTTAATTTCATGAAAATCTATTCATCACAAGATATTCAAATTCATCTTTTCTATTTTTAGCCCTAGGGTTCTTAACCCATTAGTTCTTCACAATTAATGCATAGGAATGACTATGAGATGATGATAATTGAAACATAAGTAATGAATACTAGGTTAGAATCTTACCCCAAAGTGCTTTTGAATGATTTTCCATTGTTATCTCCCAACCCTTCAACTATTGAAGGTTTCATCAATTCTTGGGTTCTAATCTTGCACCCACCATTAATGGAGCTTAAGCTTGTCATGGGATTTGAAGAATGAATGATAAACAATCACATAAGGGTTTGCACTTACCTTCAAGGAAGAACTTCACCCTAACCCTAGGAAAATAGCCTCTCACATTCTAAGGAAGTGTTTTTGGGTTTAGGATGGGAAAAACTTGAAAAAAAGACATTAAAAACGGACCTAAAAACGGACCTACTGCACCAGTTGGGTGGCGGTCACCCCCGCCGGCGGTACGGTCCGGTGAAAAGCGCGGACCGCTATAGCGGCCTGGTGACCGCCACAGCGGCCTGGTGACTGCCACAGCGGCCCAACTGGGCAGTAGGTCCGTTTTTAATGTCTTTTTTTCAAGTTTTTCCCATCCGTTGGTCGTCGCTAGCGCCACCGGAATGTACCGAACCAAAACGGGCATAACTCCCTCATCCGGAGGCCAAACGCGTCGGTTCTTTTTCCTATAGCTTCGTAATTTCGATACGGATCTAATGGTTGATACCTAACGTAGAACAAAGGTCGGATGCTCAATCTGGAGCCGTTTCTATCCACAGACCTCCGGCAAAAACACCGAATACGAGCGCGACAAAACCCAAACCCATCCGAAACTCATTGGAACCTCACCAAAACTTGTGGACAAGTTCAAAATCATCATAATAACATGTTGGAACTTCCAAAACATTGACATGGGGTCATCCTAACCCGGCATTGACCGTGGTCAACTCTAACTCGTCAACTTAACTAGTTTCTCTATCAATGACTCAATTACATTCGAACCTTGACCAACCCAATGACTTCATCAAGTCATAGATCATACTAACGGGACTTGGGGAAAGGGTCAACAAGGTTAAATGGGTCAAAACACTATAACGACTAAACGGGTCGTTACATTAGATACCAATTTACCCATCGTTCATCCTCGAACGAAGAAAGGGAGTACGAAGGTTGACGATAACCCAAGGACATGCATTATAACCACAAGGAAGCCTCCCCAGCACCAAGTGAGCCCAAACTACTATCCGTTCATCTTATCAGTCAAAGCTTATTTCTAACTTTAGCTCAAAGACCCAATTTCCATATTTATGTACTCGAACCTACCACAAGAATTGCATAACACATATGCATCATCTAATATATCGACATTGATCATACTAATCCCAACTTATTCCTCTAATGATTACAATTTCTCTAGACCCTTATAATCACCAATGCGATCAGTAAATCATTCTTAGATCAGTAAACTAAGATTTCTTATCTCAACATGCTTTGTTCAATACTAACTATGTCAACCATTTACCTATCAATCATTCAAGCCAAGTAATAGTTTATCACAGACTTAACCGAACCTCTCTGTTCTACCACTTACTTAATAGTCCAAAAGGACCACATGAAACCCAACAGCCTTATCTATTCCCCCAACACATTTACCATATTTCCTCGAGACTAATTTATTAGGACACTCTTTATAACATCTCATCCTATCGGAACTGTTTAACATCCCTATATTTCTCACATCATGACAAATTTACTATTTATTAGGAAGTCACGACAATTTATCAACTCTTAGACAAATCTCAACTACCATCACTTTATTAATTATTCCTCATATCTATCTCAACAAACCAGGACTCATACACACCTTCACTAAGTTCATAATTAACCCTTTTCTGACTTAGACAACTAATTTAACTAAGTTCACCATTACTTTAATACAACGGAATTTAACTCAGAGATCTCGAAATTAAGCCTTAAGTAACACAATAACCACTAGAGTCTCCGTTTCTGTTATCTAACCAATATCCCCTATAGCCTATGACATACTAGAACTTACCAATTCATACATAACCCTCGAGTCGACTTCACATTGTATAACCTCAACATAATTCTCAAATTATTAGCTCTTGTTTCGAACGATCCCCCTTTTTATCCTTAACCAATCTTAGTCTAGATTAGAGATTCAAGCTTATGGTTTACTACTTCATGAAATCCCACCTTACTATTGGCAAGACTCATCAATTAAACTAATATTTAAAGCCTATTACTCAATTCTCAATGCTAAGTAGAAACTCATCTTCTCCAACTAGTCCCCATACATTTGCACTATTAATTCAAGCCTAAGATGATAGATAATCATAAGATAAGGCAAGGGAACTCACCCCAGAAGAAACAAATTCAAATTAAAAACACGGCCTACTGTTTCCCGTCGACCGCTACAGCGGTCATTACGCCACTGCGTGGTCTCGCTATGGTGGCCAAATGCCCGCTATAGCGGACCTAAAAGAAAAATAGACTCTCGCTATGGCGGTCGAAGTTCTGCTATAGCAAAGTTGCCATAGCGGGACATGGCCCCCCACGGCGGAAACATTGAACAATAATCGACCGGCGCAGTGAGGGGCTCATCGCTATAGCGGTGCTGCCGTAGCGGTACAAACCCCGCCGCAGCGGTCTCCTTTGGCCAGTAAGCTCGACTTTTGCCCAGTTTTCCACTCTATCACCTAACATTTCATCCGAGGCCTCACACACACAAACAAAACATGCATATTAACGTAACAACACTATATGGACTCACCCATGGCCTCAAAATCCCCAACGGAGGTTTAAATTCCTGTGTCACCCCTCAATGGACTCAATACAACCAAACAATAATCGCAAATCACTCGCATAAGAGTTTAGCGGATGGGTTTCCACCATTCGGGGAAGAATAAGACAAGGAAGTGTAGATACAATTTGGAATCGTCTAGATACCAATTTGAATGAAGTAGCACGAAAGAATGAAAGAAGTGGGAGTTTCCTAAGTGTCCCATAGCCTCGCGCAGATAGATACGGAGTTCTTCGTACCCATCCGCAAGTCTCTACTAGACACGTCCTTGTATAACGAGATTCATGAACCTAAAGCTCTGATACCAACTGTCACGACCCTAATTACCAATCGTGCCGGCACCTACCTTATTATCACTAGTAGGCGAACCCTTACCCGTTAACCCATTAATCACTAGCCAATTTTAAGTTCTTTAACCATTTATACTCAAACAATCAATGGTCATGTGAATGAATAAATAAGTAGATAAAACAATTCATAATTAATAGACAATATAAGTGCGGAAGTCTTAACTATTACACCTCCAAAATCTGAAAGTCATCGTACAAGGACTCTAACTAGCAATGTCTAAAGAATGAAGTATATCTGAAATATAATAATAGAGAATGTCTGGGATAAAAATAAACATCTCGAAAGAGAAATCTTCCGGTAGCATGTCATGAATAGAAGCTCACCCTCGGATCTGATCGAGCAAACTAGCTTCAAGCTAGAGATGTAGTCTAGATGAAATCTCTGGAACACAATCTGCACTCAAAAAGGATACAACAAGGTAGTATCAGTACAAACACTATGTACCGGTAAGCATCATAGGCCGACTAAGATTAATTCACGCATATAAGTATAAAATCAACAAGATAAACAAATAGGCACTTAATACTCAAATCCAAGTCACAGAATATCCCATAACAGAGTCACAACCTAAGATGAAGCTTCTAAACCACAAGTCTGTCAAGTCTCAATAATCTCACTTGATAATCACAGGTCCAAGTTCCGTCCCTAGGTAGAGTCACTAATCCACCATTTAACTCAGTCAATGGTCATATTGATATCACAATAGACATTCAACATCCATATAAAAATTAGAACCAAACAAGCATATAATAATGCAGAATAAAATGTAATGATGTGCAATGCAAAATATGATAATGTGCAATGCAAAATATGATAATGTGCAATGCAATGCACTGGCCAATCACTCGAACTGTACACACATGCTAACTGATGTCATTGCACAGTAGTCATGACCTGCAGGGGACCGATGGTGCCCATGTACCACTCGTTCCGGATTCACTCCTCAGACCCGAGTATAAACCTCCGCTCCGGAACGAACCTCGAACGGGGGCCACATCAATGTCTCTCTCATTTTCGAAAGGAACCTCAGACCCGAGTATAAACCTTCACTCCGGAACGAACCTCGGACCACGAGCCATAATCTAGGTCACATATGTGTCTTTCCATATATCTGTACCTAGCGGTATTTCCTGTCCTCTTATTATCCATGCTCAAATCATCAAGTACCATGTATCATATAGTATCACAAGTTCAACAAGAAGATTATATTAAGTTCTTCACTAATTTCACATCACAATGTATGTCTCAATGTATTCCAATTCATTAGTATGTATGGCCTATGAACAATTACTAATATCAATGTCAAACACAAGGCATCATGCCACAAGTCTTCCAAACCATTTCCATCATGCATAAGTGTATGAATGCATAAATGAGTGTAAACGTGGTAAATCAATGCAAGCCAATAAAGCAACAGTGGAGGTACAAGTCACGAAGCCACAAGCCATATCAAGACTTGGATCAACTCAGCCATGAAATGAATCATACGATTGTCTCAACCCACATAATAGTCTATGTCCCTCTTTACTTCTACATTTAGCAAGTACGCCTCACAACTAAATCTTGTATTACTAAGAAGCTCCACTTTTCTATATATTATCATCAACTGTAAATCATACATCAAGGGTTCATCTACGTATTATCATAAATATATAAATCAAAATTCAGGTCTAAACCCAGTATTCCTTCCTTTCTCTGATGATATATGTCACAATAAAAGAGAATCGAGTACAATACGACAATTGATGTAATAAGTCTAATCACAATAACGGGGCAACTAGCCACCATCAACAACAATCAACCTAATAGAAATCAGTCCCGAATCGCCACAGTATGGATACAACTACACCTCATATTTCGATACATTAAGTAATGGCGATGAGCCCACAAAATCAGTAGTCATACCAACCTAGCTACTATCCAACCCAGACACTATGTCTGAAGACCTAATCATGCTTTCTCCCATCAATTCTACACAATACATCTGTTTTGCTAATCAAAGTCTAACTAAAGTAAGTCATAACCTACCTGGAATGCCGAGTAACAGTCTCGAATCGCCTAGCCTTAGCCTCGCCTTCCTCTTTTGGAGAACCTCAAAATGATTAACATCTATTAAATATGAATTCACGTCAGAATACGAATCTAAGGGTACCTATATTGCCATAGTTTTACCCAAAACCCAAAAATGGACCTAAAATAGCCAAACCCGAGCCACAAGGGCAAAACTGTAATTTTATTAAAAATTCAGATACAATATAGTCAAAGCAGTACTCTAGAGTCTAAACGAGTCCAATGATACCCATATTGCTATACTTTTAGAAAAATACCCAAAATACCCCTACAATGTGAATTCGGGTTCATGAGGGTAAAACGGGAAATTTAGTGCACAATTTATAAGCGAGGGGTCATAATGGTGGAAATGCATTGATCAGATAACCAAAGGGTCGGCCAATAGTAAAGCCACACGTGGCCGAAGACAGAACGACATGACTATTGACATGACGTTTGATTTTCCCGCTTATTTCAAAACTTACAGGATAAGATTCATAAGTTCAACATACCGAAGGCATTAACGGAGAAGAAAACTCCGTACGGAAAAGTAAAAGCTAATTACGCTTGGGAAAAAGTTTGGGTCAACTACATTTTATAAGGAATGTCCGATTTCCTCGGTTACATCAGCTCCACAAAACAAAAAAGGCATAACTAATGATCCTAGACTAGAAACAAAAAGGAAGTCCGATCCGGTATGATGAACCGAAGGTTAAGAACTTCGGCCTATACTATCGGGTACTTCTACAATATTATGCATCGGCTAAATGGTTTCGAGATCATCCTTTGGGAAAGCCAGACCAGGATTGTTTTGCTGTGGTGAGTTCTCTCTATCTAGAACAATCACCAGGGTTGGTCCATCACGAGGGATTTCCCTTCGAGTCTGCAGGATATGGCATGATCTGACCCGAAAGCCTATCCCTGAAGGAACGGTCGAGGAGCTTGCAGGGACTCTCCGTCTGGATGCCTTCGCCGGCATAGCCGTAGTTTTTCTTCCACCAGGGACATCCTAGGTAATATTTTTTTCCTTTTAAAGAAGCACTCATGATAGAAAGCCCTAAAAACCAAAGATTCGAGGTTAGAATACATAATAAAAATAGAAGGGATTCCACGAACAAACTGAAATTTATCATGGTTTTTGCCTTTCCACCCTTCGAGTGCCATGCTCCTCCAAGAACAGCCCACGTCCCGAGAGGCGCCTAGAAGAGAAACTACCCATTTGAAGATAGTGATTACGAGCTCAGGTTCAACCGGATTCGGGGTGGGATTCCATGTTTTCGGGAAGTCTACGGATAGGGAACGGTGGAGTTGGTCTGACGAATCATTACGAACCGATGTAACCATCCCCTGTTATAATCATCCTTTGGGTTTATGAGGCCCTGATTCCCACGAGGAAGCAAATGAACTATGCCCCCTCGGATTACCCGAGGAACATAGATATGGATCAGATGGTCGAGAGTAAAAGAGACCCCGGCTACATTGGCCAAAATTTCGAGGCAATACACAAGCCTCCAAATCTACGGAGCAATTTGGCCAACGCAAATGCGGTATTGACGACAGAAGTCCTCGATCACTTGGGGAATAGGAAGAGAACACCTAATAGCAAAGGGATAGGTATAGTTCATCGAATAACCAACAACATGGTGGTGATCCTCACCCCACTTTTAACAGGGTGGATGTCAACATCCACACCGAGGATACAATCATTCCGAACTACGGGGATAGTGGTTGCGTCAATGAAAAATTCAAATTTCTCCATAGAATCAAGATGAGAAGATATTTTACAGTCGTTTGCATATTTGAGACCAGCGGGCAGAATGTCCGCAAAGAAGGAACTCCAACTCTTCCTCGAGGCTGGCCGCTCCCATCGCTGACAATGGCAGTGAATGTGGTGTTGACGAAGGGTGATCCACACTTCGGGTTAGCAATGGTAGAGAATTCATGACTAAGAAAGCGTAGAATCAAGCGGTGGAAGATAAAGGTCAATGCTCAAGAAAAGAATTTAGAACCAGGCAGTTGCAGGCAAGGGTTTTTTGAAAAGATGAGGTTTAGGGTTTTTGATTCAAAGTGCATGGCTAAAAGAAAGTATATGGGCTTTATATAGTGGGGAATACAAAAGTGGGAGGGTTTAAAGGTTTTGACAAGGGGCGGATTCTCGAGACTGATTAGGCGGCTGTGGTAATGATGAACTAGCATCGGTCAGAGTGCAAGATTCGATGGAATGTCTTTTCCAAGGCGGCTAAGTATGGCCTACCCGGCTTTTTCCGGATCCATTTCCTGAAGTTAATATTTCCCTTCGAAAATGGAGGGACTATCTGTATATGGTTAAAACCGGGGTAGGCAACCCCGACCTAAGGTTTGACGATCTGAATTCGGACAAAAGAGCAACGGACAGCAGGGCTCAGCTAAAACAGATAGAGACATTCGGACACAACAATTCCCAAGGAGCACATCTGCAGTTGGCAACATTACGGGAAATTCGGCCTGTTGCGGATTTCACTCTGCACGACGCAACGACAGTTATCAATCCCGTGATTTCGGGAATCCTTATGTTGAATTGATTTAGTTACCTAGTTGAAAGTAAGTTCTTGTACTATAAATGGTAGGGGGTAAACCCTCAACCCTATATGTTTTACCATCATATACACGATTATACACTCTTTAACTTGTTCTCTCAGCTTTATCAAAGATATCAAATAAGAAGAGCACCCATAGTTTGGTCCGAGCAAAGTTCAAAGTCTCTGGCCGAATTATACATCCAATTGAAAGCTATTACTTATTCTTTTGTTCATAATCTGTATTTCGTTATTGTCATTTTTATAGCAAATCAAATCGCATATCCTTTAAACCACTTATAGATTCAATTGTTACCTTTTTAAGGGGTATACAATATCATTAATATCATCTTGGTATATTAATGGTATATGATATTTAAATATATACCATCAATACACCTTTTTTATGCTTGGTATACCAAATCGTATGATGTTAATTTGAGGAGGATGGAAATATATAGTATATTATTCGAAAAAGGAAATCTAATTTTGTTTTATTTTGAAAGTTACATTAATTTTTTCTCATGTCCTGTCCATACTTGAAAGAAATAGAAAGTAAAAATTATATGCATTAATGGAAGTAACTCCTAAAAATATGGGTAACAAAGATAGTTAGAATCTAAAAAAGTTGTAAACTATGTAAATAAATTGAATTAAATTGTATTCATGTAATTTTTTGAAAGTAGTTGTAATGCTTTAAATTACTTTTTTAAAACTTGTATTTGTTTCATTTTCCCTTTACCATTAAGCATATTTTATACAACATTTAACATTGGTCTATCAACTATTTCAATGAAATAAATTTATATATAAACACACACATATATGTACGATAAAAAAAGTTATAAGAATAGTTTTAATGTTGAAGCACGAATAATAATTAATTTATGTTTATTTACTTTTCTTAATATTAATATATTCAAATAATTTCTTTTTGTCATAAAAAATAATTGCATCAAGTGAAAATAAAAAGAAGGAAACGAAAAAGAATCTTTTCAAAACGATCGATGTCGGATTTAAAGGTCTATCAAATAATAGTATTCATCTAATTTTGTTTTGTTTTGAAAGTTATATTAATTTTCTCTCATGTCCTCTCCATATTTGAAATAAAGAGAAAGTAAAATTATATGCATTAATGGAAGTAACTTCTAAAAATATGGGTAACAAAGATACTTAGAATCTAAAAAGTTTTAAACTATGTAAAAAAATTGAAGTAAATTGTATTTGTGTTTTTTTCCCCCTGAAAGTAGTTGTAATGCTTTTAAATTACTTTTTAAAAACTTGTATTTGTGTGTTTTTCCCTTTACCTTATTTACTGGAGGTTGTTAACTCACATGAAATCAACGTCATTCTGAATGAGGTATTTTTCACTCAGTAGCTCAATCTTATATTTTAGTAACATCATTTTTGACTATAGACGATATATTCTTGATCGCCCAGCTAGGTGATCTGACACTACATCATAAATATATCATATAAGGAGTAAAATATGGCAACCTTAATTCTCAAGCATGGTTGCACTTCGGACATTTCCTATGGGGTCAAACCAAAAATAAAAGAACAAAAATAAAAATTGAGTGGAAGAAATTACGACTGTGAGCAGATTGCAACATGCAATAGTAAAACAAATTATTTGTGTCACGATCCAAATTCGTGACGGTTGTGGGAGGATCGCAATATGCAATAGTAAAACTAATTCTTTGTGTTACGATCCTAATACGTAATTTGTGATAGACATATAAAGATCTATTACCCAATAGACGAATTCGATACTTTTCAATTCTGACATTTTATAATCAAGACGATACCAAAAGAATGTATGAAAGTCTCAACTAATTTATAACTAGTAGTAGAAAAAAATATTATCGTAGTCAAGGAGCATCCAATGAATTTTAGATGCAACTCTGAAACATAGTTTAAAAGCTACAATGAAGCACTACATAAGGAAAACTATGACGCCACAACAAATAGATGTGGCTGTCTTACCTCAGTTGAAAATCAAAAACTCATCTCTCAAAAGGGAGTACTTGACTAATGGATATCAAATTCAAAAGTTATGATGCGATGAACTTGATCTGAGTAGGAGGTCTCAAATTTGAATTATAAAATAATTAATTGATAAGAAAATTGTTTTTCTCTGATAAATTTTATGCATTGCACCACAAATTAATTGAGATCTCAAAATAAATATAGGACATTAAGTTGGAAAAAGAAAACATAAAGGTTATACCGTGCAATAGTGATTGTGATGGCTATGTGAAAAGTTGGAACCAAGTGAGACACGTTGTACAATTTAGGTGTGTTAGTTGAGAGGAAGAGCTAAGGCAGGATGAAGCAAGAGCATGTGTTGAGTTATAATCACATCATGAAGAAAAGAGTACTACTTCCTCCTATTGAAAGCTCATGAATAGGGAGTGTGGGGGCACATAAAAGAATGATTGAAGAATCCCATTCCGAGATAATGAAGTGAAGAGCAGCAAAAGGAAATAACCATGATTCACTCATGCTGGTGACTATACATTTGAAGGATGAACGTCTTGAGAAACCAGACAAAGAAACTGGTTCTCTAAGAAGAGGAAGAAGATGGTGTGCCGAACAAGAGGAAGAAGCAACATGAACCTGGTATCTCATAGCAAAATTCACAGCATGATTGAGGTACAATTCAAGAGAAAAACAGGACACATATGATAAAGAAACAAAAAATCACATACGAAGCAGTTGGAGAGGGAGGAGTGAAGATGAATAAAAGGTTGATCGAGAACACTCTTAATTAGTCTTAAACGTGACCATGATGAAGTCACAACGTTTCGATTAGGCACATTCTCTTAATATGCCAAAAGGGGGAAGTTTAGTTTAGAGTTGTTCTATTCACATCTAAGCCCAACTGTGCCAAGTCTCAAAGATAATCAATCTGAACCAGTATATCACAATAGTATCAAAGCAAGTCACCAGAAAACAAAAGTACAATACACACTACAAGAAAAGTGCTGATTACATGGGGATTTTCCTACGGATAATACAGTAAAATCCCCATGTAATTTGATTACCTGCGAATTTTCCTGCAAAACGAAATCCGTTGAAAAAACCATCGTGGGTAATCATTATGTAACATCCCGTACCTTTAACCTAAGCTTTGACCATGATCCTAGACTTAAAAAACCAGATAAAGAATGTGGGAATTTGAAATTTCCTCTTCAGTTGTAAGATGGTGTTTTACGCCCATGAACAAAGGACCGTATTTTAGTATACGGCCCATATTTCAAGTTGTAAACTGGGACCAAAGATTTCTGAGCATTCTGGAATTTGACACTTAGAGGTTACATCGTTAAATACGGATCGTATTTCAAAATACGGCCCGTATTTCAAAATTTATTTGTGATTTGGGAAAACTTCCTTGATAAAAGTTGTATAGCATTGAAATATCTTTCCTGCGGTATATTATGGGGGTCAAACGAACATCTATGCAAAGAGTTATAGCCATTTTACTGAAGAGACACAGTGCAGTCCATACGGAATACGGACCGTATTTCAAAATACGACCCGTATTTCGAAATAGGGCCAGTATTTAACTGAGTGTAAAATTTAATTTTCCAGAACAGTATATATTTGTCCATATCAGTTCAAATAATTATTTTTCATTCCTTCAAGCCCTAGAACGACCTCCTACCCTCTTCCATCATCAAGAACACCAAGGTAAGCCTACTCTAATTATTCCAAGTCAATTCTAATACATATCCTTGTAATCTAAACAAGAAATCATCATTCCTAAACTAGGGTTTTCAAGAAAACCCATCTCAAGGTTCAAGATTCAAGATTTTGGAAATCTTCTTCGAAGTTCAACTCTTTAATTCATGTTTTAGAGCATTACCAGGTATGTAGAGTTACTATCTACGTGTGAGAATGTCATTGTTCTTCCCCACGCCTCATAATCCATAAATTATGATTCTCTACTAAAATTAGGGTTTCTATATCATGATCATGATAACCCTAGGTCCATGTCCATGATAATATTATGTATGAATTGTTATAATTCCATCATTAAGTTCTTAATATTTCTTTATGATTATTGAGAATCCGTCCGTAATCCATGAAAACCCATATCTTGTATTCCATGGGTTCTTGCATGCATGTTTTTAAATAAAAATGCTTATTTCATGAATATCCTACATGTCTACAAGTTTTCATGCAATTGTATTATATAACTATGTTCATGCCATGACTCAAGATACATACATGCTAAATACAAGTTATTTCATGAAACCATGTTTACAAGTTATTTCGTGAAATCATGATTTCAAGACAAGTACACGTTAATTCACGAAAATCATGGGCTTCTTAGCCAATTATATCATGTTCATGTTTTTGGGAGTTGCACGAATTACCGAGAAGGCTCAGATAGCTTGAAACTCCGTAGCCACCATAGGACAAGGATTGCTCCGCCTAGTTAGGACGATTCCTTAATTTCACACTGAATGGATCCATCAGGCACGTTACCACCTTATACCCTGGCAAGGTATGGGGGCTTTGTTGGTCCTGCGAGGTACCAGACTCCACGTACCCACGTGGTTATATCACATGGTCGTTTTATGAAATGCTCTCCCTACTTATCATGTTTTACTTATGTTATATATATATATGTACCCATGCTCATGCTCATGCTCATGTTCATGTCCAGGTTTTTAGTTTCAGTTCTTATCATGTTATTCCATGTCCCATGTTATTTCTGTTATATCCCGTATTTTTAACAACGGGATAATTTGAGTTAATGATGACAAGTTAGGAACAAGATTATTCCGGGACAAGAAGTCGGGATTTTTTTTTAGTCATGACTTTGTTCTAAATAAAAGTGGTATATGACATTGTTGGTATGAAAGCATTAAGGAAATATTTGGGGCCAAAAATGAATTAAAGAAACTTGTAAATCATGAAAATTAAGGGCCAAAGTGGCCGGCCATAGTAGTTGTGGGCCATGGCCACATGATTTTATTTTATATGGACAATTAAAAGATGACTAAGTCATCTTGCTCTTCATTTCATTTTCTAGAAAAATCAAGAAAACAAGGAGAAGGGAGAAAGGAAGAGGCTCGGCCAAGAGAAGCAAAAACCAAGTCCAAGAATTAGCCATAGAAAAATTTGATTCTTCTAGCAAAACAACCAATTCAAGGGCGCTTATTAACGTGGAGTCGTTATTTGAATCATTGGAGCATCCGTTTTCACTCTTGGAAGCTTTAGTGGACGTGTGAAGTGAAGAAGAAAAGGT